>NW_010145549.1:0-64104 GCF_000699245.1 Pterocles gutturalis | reverse complement strand
AATGTAAGCGGGGGGGGGGGGGGGAAGTGGTCCCAAGTTTTAGTCTGTCTAAAATAAACTGAAAAATTATTACACATACATGCCTTCATTGTGAGGTTTTTTTATTCAGTCAGGATTATAATCCCATTTCTCATTAGCTTTTTTCAAAGGGCTGGATTCCTTTGAGGAGGAGCATGAAAGCTGTTCAGAGGAATCTGCATTTGTCTAGAAATTGTTTCCCTGAAATGAAGAATAATCTAGAATTAACAAGTTAAAGCTAAGTGGACTAGACATGCTTCCTTCTATATTTCAGAAGATACAAAGTTCTTGATAGGCTCCAGTTCAGTGTCAGAGACCTGAATTTTTCACTCCCGTAGATACACGTAGATTGTCTGTAAATTTTCATGAGTGTCTGCAAGAATGAGAGGGTTCAGGGGTTAGATCTTCCTGATTCTTGTGGACACTAGCAAAACCTACATTCACTTTTTTTGGAAGCAGTATTAGTTTCATCTACACTGGTTGATGTTCTTAAAACACCAAGTCTTGATTAGTACTGAGTAATCGACTGCACCACCCTTACTTCTTGCCCTCTGCAATTAACAATTTGGCAGTATTGGCTACTTCAACTATTCAAATTCTTGGTTAGCCACCCAAAAGTATTGATAAAGTTTTGGGAATTACCTTTACAAAAATATTACTTTTGGAGGGTTATTTATCTTGGAGTTCAAAGTGTTAAGAGTTCATATTCTCAATCTATTTTGGCAACTGCGAGGCCTAACAATTTTTTGTTGGAGTGAATGAAAACCAAGAATCTCATCTAAGTTGCAGTTTCCAGGATCTAACATTTTAATAAAACAATGACATGTAATTTTGATTTTGGTGAAGTCCATGAGGATTTTGGCTGTAATTTCTAACTGGCCAAGATCACCCATAAACCCATCAGAATTGTGAGGAATTTACAAAGCTGGCAAAACTGACTGAACATAAATGTTTGGGGTTAAAGTCAGGCATCAATTTGCTATTCTCTGCAGTTTCTATGAGTTGTTTGTCTGCGCTGAAACATGGGCTTCTGTAATGTATTTCAGTGGATTACTAACAAAGACTAGAATTCAAATCCGATTTAAACTCTATAGAGAGCAATAAATTTACCTAGAGGTGAGTGTGTTTTAGAGAGTGAATATGTACTTGTTATTTAGCATTAGCATGACACGATATTGTCACCTTGTATAAAGATCTGTAATTGGGCAAGAGAATGATGTACCTAAATACCTGACTTCCCCATGGGGTTCATCAAAGGGGGACTACAGGCTTAGGCATCCAAAGAAAGGCGAATGCAGATGCCTCTATCAGTGATTATAAAGAATCTGATGACAAGGAAGGATGGACACTTAAGAGGAGACAGAAGGTCTCAACACTACAGATTTGTCCTTTTGGTCTCATAATGGATGAGACAATAAGAGAAAATTGTGCTTTGTATTTTATGAAGTCAAGAAAAAGGACAGTGCAATACATGCAAAGAAGGAAAATGGTGGAAGTGAGAAGGCATCTTTCACATATACATCCCTTTTCTCTCAAATCAGGGCTGATGATATCCAAATGCAGTAGCACTCCTTTGTAACTCCTACCATCAGGGCTACAGAGATTCCCATTACTTCCCCATACCATCTCAGCATCAGCAATTTAGAGCTTACATGCTCAACCAAAGCCATGGTTCCAAAATTCTTCAGATGCCAAACTGCTCCCGTTACCAGCCTATCTTACATCCTTCACAATATTCATTTATATATCCCACATCTTTGCTAGTCCCTGATCTTTCCACATTAGACTCTTATTCTTTCCTGTCTATGGATTTCTCAGCCTCCTGTAAGACTTCCCCATTCTCACACATCTATCTCTCTAATCTACTCTGATCAAAATCCATCTACACAGAGATGCAGCATCATCCTGTACAAGCAGAATGGTTTTTTCAGGAGTTTTATAAAGCTAGACATGGGGTGTACTTATCAGAAATCCAACTCTCGAAAATTTTGTTAGAGCTAGGAAAGAATAATTCCTAGAAAATACAGGTGTGTGGTAGTTATAGCTCATAAATTATGGATTTTTTACGAACTCTTCTTCTCAGCAAAGATTTAATTTACTTTAGTCCTTTCTCATATCCCTATAGTGAATGAGTACAGTGATTTGAATTCCCTTGTCCAATAATTAGTATTGCTCCATCCTCAAACCTCAAAATCAATCCTGCTTCAGTCGTGACCCATCCCCATCACTATGATGTCATTTCAGACCAAAAACAGCAGAGTCATAGCTAACCTCCTAGTGGTTTGGCTATCAATAAGATGTGGCAAACCCACACTCTTTGATCTGAATTTAAGGTTGGAGGGTTTTGAACTACCATACAGTAGATTGGGGGTTCCAGCCACTGGGAAGGCTGTTACAGGATTCCTTGGTGTGGGGAAAATTCTTGAAATCTCAAACACTTTAACAGGCTGAGAAAATTGTTTTCCACTCAGTTCTAATTAGATCATAGGCTCAATGGAAATTGTAATAATTTCTGACTTTGAAAAATGTGACGTTTTATTGGCTTGAACAGTTAATCAATGATTGAATTCACTCGATACAAGTTTACTTAAGAAACCAGAAAACAGATGTTATGTCTCATTCATTTTTCTATATGGTCTCAGAAAGGTAATTACTACCAAAACTTGGAAATACTGGTCACTGACAACTGAATTAAGTTTCTGTGAGCACATACTCTGTGCTACGAGATGTCCAGGAGTTGAGAGTTACACATTCAGGAGCTGACCTAAGGAAACCTTTCAAGACTGTTGAGATTTCTACAGAGGTCAAAGATTACTCACAACTCTGACCAGTTAAGTGCTTGTGAAATAAAAAGAAGGTAAGAAAGCCATTTTGCATAGAATCAAAGTGGAGATGTTTTAAAAGTTAGGATAAAGAAAATACCCATGCGGTGCTTAGATAAATTACCAAAGATATTTCCGGATCTGTAACTGTCTTTATAATAACTTTCTGCTTGTATAATCAATAATTTTACTTTCAAAATATGAGAATGGATACCAAGTTTACAGTAGGCCTTCATGGATGAACACAGAAGATTAAAAACATAACAAATAAATAATTGTTTCTATATGTAAACTCTATTCCTCAGCACATCTTTTGGCAAATTGCACTAATCAGCACTAGTCAGAAACAGTATTCTAGGAAAAGGGAAAACAAAATCTTGTGTAGAAGGGAATTTCCTTTATTACATATCTGAACTTAACAGAACAGTGATTAATTTGAAGTCTATGTAAAAAAAAAATCAATATTTGTTAATGTTGATATGACACAAATCTTTTGTCAGTCTAGAAGCTGAAGTTTCTGCTTTATATGCAGCTTTAAAGGTTATTTCACTAGGTGACTTTTAACACACCAGCTACATTTAGTTCCTGCTTGACAATTCTGATGATGTATGAGGCACAATAGCTGCTACAATTCTTTTCCTTTGCTGAGCAGTTTTGAAAAGGGTCTTGAAAAGGGAAAAAACCTCTATATTTTTGGTACTCCAGTTAATAGATCAGCTGAGTAAGAAGTTGCTTTTACACAGTGGCTTTTTTAAGCATGATTGTGATCTAAACCATAATATTAGTTAAAAGATTGTCATTTGTATTGGGAGGAATTGAGAATCTAGGAAATCCACAGTAACTTAGAATGACTTCCTGACTTAGCACCCAGTTTTCATTAAGTCAGATACTGCTTGTTCTTGTTTGTAGAGACAGTCCTCTGATCCTGTTGGAATCTCAAGAAAAAGGACATTGTCCAGAGTCTTAAGTCATTCTGAGATGAGTAGGATCAAAAGAATTACCTCATGATACTTGTCAAATCCTATGACCTTCTTAACTCTTTCACTGCCTTAGGATGTTTGATTTTCCTCCAGGAAAGTACATCTAACTCACTCACTTAGTCTAGGATGAAATACCACTTCGTTTATGAATCTGGCATAGACAGAATTATAGCACAAGATACGTGGCCCTTGTCAGCCCTCCAAAGAAGAATGTGCTTTTAGAGAGGAGCTGATGCACATTTTATCATGTGGTAAAACACCCTTCCTTGAGGCTGGTAAGCCACAAAAGGCCGTTGTACGTCAAACAGTTTGAAACTGCACTTCAGTTACTCTGCTGAGTTTTTATTGCTTTATTTTGTTCCATTGATAAAGATATACAAGATTAAAAGCTTACAATGTTTGTCTAAAAATATGCAGTCTGGAGTCTAGTCAACAACAAGAGGTGGCAAAAAGTTAATGTGGGCATATATCACCATTAAATTGAAATAGTACAGCTAGAGAATGTATAAGGGACATTTTTTTTTGTCAGGCATCTGGTATCTTGTATGTCACTAAAACATAAAAAGCTGTGCAACAGAATGGAACAAAAAAAGACATCATCTACCTGATGAATTTAGCCTTTTTTCTTACCAGTGCGTTGTTCTTTATTATATGAGGAGATACACACATTTGGGTGTCAATCCAAGGATTTCAGAGGTTTTATTTTAGTATTTGAGTATCTCCATACTTGAATCACAGATTTCTGCAAATATTTAGTGTTTTCTATCCATATCATTTTACTTAGGTGTTAGTGATTGAAGTGGCACATAATTCTGGTACATAACTGGGTGGCAGTGCTCAAACACACCTGATTGTACTGTGCTAGTCAGGTCCTGCATAGATGGCTTTGCAGATTCTTATGGGAAATCTTATAAATAAAAGTTAATGATACAGATGTTGTAAGGCAAGTATGTGCAAAGTCAATGCATTTTTTTAGAGGGGAATGATCTTTTCTTTTTTCTGCTAGAGAAGTCACACTCCAGGAATTTCTGCAATGACCAGTCTGTGCTGGTTCTCTTCACAAAATCTGGGTTTGGGGATGTTAAAGAGGCTTCTGTGTAACTTTTGGTTTTTGACTGGCATTTACTCCAAATAAAGTGACTGGAGAAAATTGAGAGAGTAAAGTATTCCCACATAATTCCTTCTATCCTGGGAACATTCAGTAAATTGGAAAGCCACAAACCAGGAACTGTTGTCCTAGCACCTCTCGAAAACTTTTGCTAATGCTTCAATACCTTTCAGAACCTACCTCTGACCCATAGAAGGCTGAAAGCCCCAGCACAACTAAGGTAACGTTATCCTCTTTGCCATCACAGTAAATTAATTCTTTCTGTAATTTACACTGACACAATCAATCTTTTCCTAGTGTCAGGTGAAGAGTGCTATTTCTACAGTCTCTTCATTATTATCTCTTATTGCATGTTACCTGTCCCTCAGATCTATCACCTAAATTACTGGTATGAGGACTCCCTCATATGCCAGTATAGCTCCATCAGCTAACTCTTTCTAATGGGAATAGGAAGTGCTCTGGCACAGGGGTGCTCCGTTGGCAGATTTGAGGACAGCTGTAATCGGGGGAGGGTAGTGATAATTGGGTGGGAACCGTCATTTATTTGTCTGGCAGAGATGGAGCTAGAAGAGAACATGCACCCACGGCCTAAGTTTCTCTGTCATTCTCATAAAGGCTAGGCTACATACAAAACTGTGTAACTGCTGTCATTTCCACAACAAAAATTCTGGCTCTTTAACTCAAATGAGAAAAAGGCATGTTTTTTTCATTTAGAGATGCCTAGCTCAGGCACCACATGTGAACCAAACATGCACTGTGACATTTAGCTGTGCTGTCTGTAGCCACTAAACTGCAATCTGCCACAAGCAGAAACTGAAACACTGAACTGTTCCACTGCTGTCTGACAAGCACCCATGGAGCAATTAGCAGAGCATGGGCTCGATCTCCTTCTGCAGGCACCCTGTTCCTGCAGTCCTCTTCAGCATTCGCAGTATTGACTTGCAGGTGAAGTGGAAGAGGTTAACAGTATGAATATGAGGGGTTTGGATTAAAATATTAAAAATTTGGGTTCAGATCTTTGAATTATCATTAGAAAAAAATTGATTTTTATTGCAGAATATTTTATTTAAATAAAATATTAATTTTACTTTTCTGACTTTTGTACTTCCAATTTATTTGATTCTCACTGCTCCCTTAAAAATAGAGCAGGGCAGATATTGGTGGCTCTGTTTCAAAAAGATTAAAAGTATGTGGGACGGGGGAAATTCTGTCTGTCTTCATAAGAAAGCAAATCACTGTTGTAAGGGTATTTGGAAGGTATGGGCATCTGCTTCATTAAGGTTATTCAGTCAAGGACCTTTCAATGCTAAAAGGTATAACAAGGACTCACAGAGACACAGACCTTGTAGACCAGGGATAACAAGGCATTACAAAAGAGGAGAAGTCTCCAGTCACTAATTGATGGGCCATTAAGAAACTACCAGGCATCACTTTATAAAGAAACAACTTGGACTTTGACTGGTGAGAAGAAGGAAACAAAAAAGAACAGGAAAATTTTGAATATTTGAGGGGGTCCTGTGCAACTATGCAAAGTTCATGCAGGAATGTTTAGGGTAAGGGGACTGGGGAAGAACAAAGGGTGGAATAGACCAAAAGGGGTATAAAAGGGGCCTGACACTTGTAAATCGTTGCTGTTCAGTACGCTTGCCTGACTGAGTCTTGCAACTGATCGCTCCAGTCTGTCCTCTCCTATTATTAAATACTCTCTTAATTATCTTTCTGTGTAATCCCCTCCCTACCCCATGACTGTGTGCCTGTAAGGGCTAAGAGGCAGCTACGGGGGGAACAGGCTTACAGTGGATTTGGTGCCATCAGCTGGAGTCAGACCGGGGATGTAGGTGCCCCTCACCTGTGGTGACAGCAACTGGAGCAAGTGGGGACCTCAGTGCCAGCTACTGGGATGAGAACAGTGTGTCCCCAGTGCCAGCAACTGCCCCCAGTATGAGTGAAGTGAGGAAGGCTCTTAGCACTGGTGACTGGAGTCCCAGCCCATGTGCCTGGTGCCATCAAGGGGACAGGGAGTGTTTGTATCTTCCCTAAACCTGGTGCATGTGGGTTGCACATGTGTAATTTGCTAGTAAACTTGTCAAGGAAATAGCAGACGAGTAGGGGGGCCAGGGTTCAGGCGGGGGTATCAGGCAGTGCTGGTATTCAGTGTGACCCACCAGAGCAGGGTGCCTGTTTGATGGGTGTGTGAGCAAACGTGTCTCTTTGACAGTGAATATCAAGCTGGACTAGCTGGTGAGTGGGAGATCTGGGGAGGAGGTAAGGCTCAGCATCTGGGCTGAAGAAGCTGTCTCTTACTTACAGAAACTATAATCCAAAATCCTAGTCTTCCAACTGGGTGGCCACGCTATAGATATTCAGAATTTGAAATTATTAACTTAACTTTGAGATCAGAACATAGGACACAAGAAAATAGGAAATCCACAAAAGAAAAAATATATTTCAGTGTATTGCCATTGCACAATGTAAAAGGGAGATTTTTGGAAGGGTTCATAATTTAAGTGAAGTAGTATTTTTGGTTATTTTTAAAGGATCGTTAAAAAAGTGTAATTCTGAAGTAATTAGATTTTAAAATCATTAGATCTTAAGTATTGTATACCTATGTCTACTGTCTGGTAGAGAAAAAATATCTTGCTTTCAGAGAGATTAGATTAATAAAACAAGCAATTCCATTGCATCTCTTCTGTAATAATTTAACTAGGAGTTTGCAGAGAATATTTATTTTTAAAAAAAACATAAATATTATTTAAATATTAAATCTCTATTCAATACATCTAAGTGTTGACAAACTAAAGATGAAACCCAGGAAAATGCAGCTGCTTATATCATCTCAGTGTTCCTTTGAATGAGATCACAGTTTAATTGAATAAAATATGTATCTAGAAGGGCATTAATTAGCCAGCATGTAATAGTTTGCAAGACCTGCTAATATATGAGACTTCTGGGAGCTTTTTCAGATTGCAGAAATTTATTTTGTCACAGAGTCAAAAAGTGGAGAGGAGTTTTAATGGTTTTTTTCCCTTTTCCAGAAACATACCTGATAAATCTGGCGGTGGCTTTCTTTTCCTACCCTCTGTTCAAATCAGACCATAATTACTCTGGCATCAAGGTCAGGCAACTTGGCTAGGTCTGAAAGTTATCAGCTGTTTTTCCCATGCTTGCTGAACCTCTCTTAGACAAATTTTGCATTGTTTTTTGTGTCAGTTTTATTGTGGAACATCATGCTGCCATCTGGGAAGGAAAACACCATGGTACAGGAGCAGCTGGTGAATGAGAATGGCCAAATAAACATTGGCACTCACTCTACCATTAGGTGAGATAAGAGGGCTGAGGCCAAGCCAAAAGACACAGCCCAAACTGCTGCCATTATCCTTCACTGTCCCCTTTCCCCTTATCTCTGTTTAAAAACACAGCTATCATTCATTTTAGAGAAGGGAAACCAAACCTAGCTGTCAGGTGTTGGACATGCCCTTCTGAAGCCTGGAAAGCAGAGATATCCACCGTCAAAAGCATCTGAAGTGTCTTGCCAATTGGCCGAATGTCTGGATAATTTTATTTCTCTGGAAAAATAACCAGAACATTTCATATTTCTGTAATGATTCCTGTCATAGGAGCTCAAAGCACTTTAGATATAAATTAATTCTCTAAGCACTTTGAGAATGGGTAAGGAGCTATTAGCATCGTTTTCGTTGGCGGGGAAGTTGAGGCACAAAGAAACAAATACCTGATTTGTTAGACATGGGTTAGATGTGGAGTTTGTGTTAATGCCAGGCATAAACCCTAATTCTGAACTGCTTTGCCTTTTTCTCTACCAGCAGCCCAATTTCTGTGCCTTGAAGCCAGCCCAGAAATTCAGGGAGACAATGGCCTTACCCAACCTTTACCTCCAGAAATCTAAAACATGATGCAGGGTTTTTTCTTATTTATTTGCTGGAGACCTGAGTTATCTTTTGCGAATCCCTTATTTGCAGACACATGGCAAGGTAGTGGACAGAGGAACTACATCCATCTGTCTGTGGCACAGGCCTTCTAAAAAGTATGGGGAACTGATTCTTTACTCCTAGGCACTGAGTTTCTGTTTCTCCCTTGATATCAGAGTATGTATGCTTGCATTTGCTGCTTGGACCAGTTGAGAATTTATTTACATTTGGCCCAGAGTGGACACATACAGACTTGCAGCCATTAACAGTTCCTAAAATTGCCATGAGCTAATAGTTTTGGGAAGTTTTACTTAAAATATCACTTCTTTTTTTTTATAGGTAGCACAATTGGTTTTGAGACAAAAAGCTGGAAATTTGAAAGTGAGAAGAAGTAGTCTGTATGGTATTTAAAATTAATGATGGATTATTCCTTATCATCCATTATGTCTGTCCTGCTGTACCAAATAAAGACTCGAGCTTGTTGTCCACTCGAGCTTGACTGCCAACAGTCTTTACTGGCTGACGGCTGTTTGGGGAAGAGTTTAGCAATCTCAATACACTTCCCAGTGATAACAGCTGTCTTCCTCACAAAATCACATATGGTGCTAACTGGCATGCCTGTCAGCCCTGGTATGGCTAACATCATGGTGTTAGCGCTGTCTTTGCTTTGGGAAGAACACACTCATTAAGGTACACTAGTGAGGCCTTCTAGAGCAACTGAAAAATCAATGATCCTAAAACGCTTGCTCTGACTTAACATCCCTCACTGCTATAGAGGTACGAGCAAAGATTTCTCCAATAAAAAATCACCTTGTTTTAGTTTCTTATGTCCTCTTTGCAACCGCAAAAGACCAAAGAGACAGAATTCATGGGCTTTTAACAGCAGGGAGAACCATCGCCAGCTCTGACCTCCTGCAGTAGCACAGGCCACGAAACTTCACATCATTTATATGGACTGGGAGCAAAACCAGGCAATTATTCAGTGATCAGAGGAGATGAAGAAGCTTTGCTTCCTCTCAGTACATACCACCCATACGCAATACACCCCATTCTCAGCTCCTTCCACTTCCCATCACAATACTTTGTCCGCTTCCAACTCTCTCAGTTCTTTCTGAGGGACTCTAATGGTCACTTCTATTAAGGCTGATTCAAAGCTCCCTTTAAGCGCCTATGATGTTTGGCTGTTGAAACTGTAAAAGGCTACAATGGGCTGAATTATGCCTGCCTTTCTCTCAGTGGCAGCACTGGTTTAGGTCTCTCTCCTCTACTGCTCTATTCATATTAATGAACTTGTGACATTACACCTTTACAAAGTTGCTGGAAGAAGAAGGAAACATTGCAGATGGATGCGGTGTGCTGTCACATAGGCCTCCTTTCTTTAGAAAGCTCAGCTACCTACCAAACACCAAGAGCTTTGGGTGCAGTCACAGTCATGGAGAGTGCGGACCCAGCCCCACAAGAGATGAACATCAGGCAGTGTTTTTAAGGTGACTAACTGTCCTGTTATACTATCCTCACTGCAAGAGATTTGCCCTACCTTCGCTATTTTCCCAGGACAACTTCCAAACACCATGGAGAATGCTGATATTGACAGCTCTTAAACTTGTCCACCAAAAGAAGAGTAAAATAAAAAAAAAAAAATAGTGAAAGATGCAAAGGGCAGTGAAAGAAAACATATTGACAGCTCTTAAACTTGTCCACCAAAAGAAGAGTAAAATAAAAAAAAATAAAAAAATAGTGAAAGATGCAAAGGGCAATGAAAGAAAACGGAGACTAAGTTAGGTGTTTTCAATAAATATATTAGTTTAAATTAAAAAATGCCTTAAATAACTGAATCGACTCTCCCAAAGCATATACAAATTGGCATTACAGCTGTTTTACAAACCTTGAACCCTACTACCAAAACACTTCAAATCCAAACTAATATAAATTGAAACACTTAAAAACCTTTACAAACAAACACCAAAAAAAAGTGCCTGTGATTGAGGCAGTGCCATGTTCCAGGAGTAAACTCAGAATTTTAGTAGGCTGCTACTGGCTATGTGTGGAAACTATTCAGATACTGGTGAGTTACTATAATATCTTAAAAACATGTCAATTCCACAAAGAGGGAATCTGCTGTGGCCATCTGGTACGGTATAGCACCATGGAAAGATCTCTTTTCATGTCCTGAAGGTAATTTTATTTATTAGTTTAGTATTACACCTAGATTAATTAGCCTTAAGAATGTTAATAATAAACTTAATAATAAAGCTAGCCCTAATATTGCCTGTTTCCTCTTTCTGGGTACAATATTAACTACAACCTCTTTTAGTAAAGTGTTTCAGTTGGTTTGTGTTGTGATGGTGGCATCTTGAGATTATGGTGTGACAGCATCAAGTCACAGGACAGAGGGAAGGTTGTGAGGAGGTTATGGTCTTGAATAAATACAGTTCTGGACTTTCGGATCACATAACAAGGAAAAGCTTGATTGAGATGCTAGGAAATGTCATTTAGCATGTTTCCCAGCTGCAATACCACTCTTCTACTCAGAGTCATGGATCTGTTGGTTATTTGTGCATGGCCTATGAGAACTCAGACTAACAGTGAGATACATGGCAAATATGTGAAATGCGGGTGCAATGGTTGAGAAGCATCAAGTGCGGACCAAAAGAAGGAATATATGCTTCCTGTACAAGAAATGGCATTGAAAGGGCAACAGTAAGTATAAAAGAGCACTTAGAAGAAATGAGATTATTTGGATGCCATTTCTCTTTGACACTAGTGTTCTGGATGATTCTGGTTAAATTACTGTATTTCCATGTTTAGTCTTGACATCTGTAAAACAAGGATGGCCTCAGTAACAACCCTGATAAAATGCTATGGATAAAAATGTTTTGAGATAGAATTTTTTTGCCAATGGAAAGCGGTATGCAAGACCTAGGCTTCCCCCTTGCTTGTCATACAAACCATTCAGTGCATCCAATCTCAGTATCCATCTTATGATAAAATGCCCTTGTGAGGCCTCACCTTGAACACTGTGTTCAGTTTTGGGCCCCTCACCACAAGAAGGACACTGAGGTGCTGGAGCAGGTCCAGAGAAGGGCAACAAAGCTGGTGAAGGGTCTGGAGCACAGGTCTGATGAGGAGCGGCTGAGGGAGCTGGGGTTGTTTAGTCTAGAGAAGGGGAGGCTGAGAGGAGACCTTATCACTCTCTACAACTACCTGAAAGAAGGTTGTAGTGAGGTGGGCGCTGGCCTCTTCTCTAAAGTAACAAGTGATAGGACAAGAGGAAGTGGCCTCAAGTTGCACCAGGGGAGGTCTAGGCTCGATATTAGAAAAAATTTCTTCACTGAAAGAGTGATCAGGCATTGGAACAGGTATCAGGCATTGCAACAGGCTGCCCAGGGAAGTGGTGGAGTCACCATCCCTGGAGGTGTTCAAGAGACATGTAGATGTGGTGCTTAGGGACATGGTTTAGTGAGTTAGGTGGTGTGGGTTGACAGTTGGACTTGATGATCCTTGAGGTCTTTTCCAACCTTAATGATTCAATGATTCTATGAAATTGTTTCTGTTGTGGCTCTCTGGTGAGTCAGCAATCTGCTTTTCCAAATAATTGTTTATCACAACTCCAACAATTAATCCTATGGACACATTTGTCAAGAAAGTATTAGACTTAGTTTTAGATATTTTTAATATAGAGATGCAATGAGAAATAAAGAGCCAGCACTGCATAACTGTTCTCAGTCTTTCCCAGGGCTGTAGCTTGTCAACCACTCATTTTGAGGGAAGAAAAAAAAAATAATCTTACTCTAGGTTCTGTCAACAGAAGATCTACTGTTTCTG
Source organism: Pterocles gutturalis (assembly GCF_000699245.1). Taxonomy (NCBI): domain Eukaryota; kingdom Metazoa; phylum Chordata; class Aves; order Pterocliformes; family Pteroclidae; genus Pterocles; species Pterocles gutturalis. The sequence goes on along the minus strand of NW_010145549.1, from coordinate 51,425 downwards.
TGTGGTAATTCAAGATTGACTTGTTTGTCATGAGATCAGATAAGCCATGATGGTGCAAAAGAGCCCTTTAAAATGGTTGTTTAGAATGAAGGCCTGCAAATGGAGCCAGTATAGAGCAACTGGAATCAACTTTGCTCTGTTCTCTTGTATTTCCTGGAGATACTCTCCACAGAGAGGGAAGGAATGAATGCATGAGAGGAAGAAAATAATAGTGATGATAAAAACAAACTAATTTCTAGTAAGTAAAATGACTCCCACAGTGAATGAACTTTGCCTTAGCTGGCTATTCCCCCATGGACATGTCACAACTCTGCATCTTCTTAGGTTCCTACACCATGAGCACCTGTATAGTGCCGTTGCTTCCGGAACCATCTTATACAGTAGTGTCCAACTTTGTTTACCCGCAGTATCTCAGGTACCAGTAGAAGCCTAGCTGCAGCAGCACAGAAATTAGTGCAGACTGCAAAAGTATCCAAACGAACTAGATAAATACTCAAACGTTTTCCTTCTACTCTGAGTACAATCTTCTCACCATCAAGCTAGGTAGTTTGAACTTAGCTTATGTATGTCGTCAAATACTGTGTTTGTATTGCTGTGATGTATCCTGGCAGTAGGTGCTGATGTGTTATATTCTTTTTGTCCACAAGATGTCAATGCATCCTAAGAATTCTACTGCACATAGCCTAGTTCCTTTGTAAAATGAAGCCTAAGTACTTGTGTGTTATTGTTTTGTGTAACTACAGTGCCTATGTCATCATAGCCATGATTCCTAGTGGGTCCACTAAGCAAATGTCACTGCTAATAACTAATAAATAAATAAACAAATAATAATGGCAACAACAGCAACAGCATCAATCATTCTGTCCAGCAGAACAAATCTTTGGGATGTGTGCAAACCTCCATGAAAATCTTATGCCACACAGTCTCCTGCTTGTCCTGTTTGGACACCTGAGTGGCGGGGATACATCAGGACATGGTGGTCAGGAGTACACATGTGCCTGAACGAGAAGCAGAATCTGTGAATTTAAGCTTTGTGCCTGTTAGTTTGGACTCCCAAACGGGAGCTGCTCAACATCTGACTTGGTCAGAGTTGAGTCTATACGTATCAACACCTGTCTGTGTTTGCTGATACATTTCTGTACTAAAACAAATTAGAATTAGACTTATGGAAATTCACATTATTGCCTGTCATTATGAAAAGCTTTAACTTTGCTCTCATTTATATATTATTGGAATATCATGAATGCACTGAAGTAAAACTAACAGGTTAAGGAACAGAAGATGTTGCTTATAATTATAAAGAACTTCTGAGCTCCTTGAATGATAGGCATTAAGGATATGCTAGTTTTTATTGTATTTTACTGCTTTACACTTTTTAACATATCCTGTAAACATAGCTTGCCTAATCCCTGAAGCCACAGTTAAAACCTAAATGGACTGATGTGGTCCTTATTTGACCTGAGTTAGAGTTAGCTGGGATGGCACAAAATGCCTACTTTAGAATTAATTTTGATTTATGTCAGCAAGACCTAAGAGTGTGGAATTGGTGTATCTGTAAAGGAAGACACCAGGGTGGACACTGGCATTCCTCCAAGGAAGGAGCAGACAGCATTTATGAAGGTGTTTCAGTAATGCAGTAACTCCTGCCAGTTTGTCAGAAGCCAAGTTTTGCCAAATGCCTGTTCATTTTTCCACAGACATTTAATAATTTCATTCAATAGAGGAGCATGGAAAATTAACTGAATGTCATTTTTTACAACAGGAAGCTAAAATTGTTCTTTCTTAAATCTTTTGGAAAAAATATATAATTGTTTATGGTTAATTTTAAGTAGTGTCAACTACAACTCAAGCACTGTTATTTTGTCATGTTTTGAGTAGGATACTGATCCTGTTGCCTTCTACCTGCATAAATATTTTCTGGAGTCTGTGGAATTAGAATAACATAAAATAAGGTTCAAATCAGTTTTATATAATCTCATTGGTTATTAGGTGCCTAGTACATGACATCTTGATCGTGCTTTCACTGGGATAAATCTGTGGAAAAATTCATTAGCATTTCCTTTTCTAATAACCAGCACAGAAAGACGGGTGGGGGACCTTTTTTGTCCGAGGGAAATTTTATCAACTGAATAGTAATACCAACAAAAGCTTACAGTGTGTCTGTATTTTATTATATATCTGCCTTGTCAACAAAATAAGGAAAAATTGGTATCCTTTCCTACAAGCATAACCGATAGGAACTACAACTGGGTGTGGTATGTGGGAAAATGTATCTCTCGTTTCCCATTATAAAATGGCATCTTCTAGGAATAATTCAGACACAAAGCTCATGGGACCTGGTGTCCTGAATGCCCGGCTCCGACCCTTGGAACCTGACAACGCTTCAGGTGTTTGGGTCTAGCTACTTCCTGTGCTTAGTATAAGGCAGACAGTTATCTGTTCTCTACAAGCTGGTAGTTACAGTCTCTAAGCTTTTAGAGCCCAACTCTTATAAAGTGTGAAAATGTTATCTTCCCAACCCTGGCATGTTTTGGTATCAGCTTTTTTTTGCTTTAAGTTGTTTGGGCTGTTAGAGCTGATGGAGAATTGCTTGTCACTTCCGTGTAGCAAGTACAGTGCTGCCTACGAATTCACAACCAGCTACACCTACCTGGCACTCCCTGGTTGAGCCAAAGGTTGTGCCAAAGCCAAAAGTGCCAAAAAGCCTAGAGGAAGCTCTTATCTTCTGAGCTGAACTGGTGGAAAATCTGTTTAATAGAACACAATGGAAAATTATCTGAACAAGTATTACAAACTATGAAACAGGAAGTAAACTGGGGTTTTTTTGATTCTTTGATAGCATTTTAATCAGCAGTACACTAATCTCTCCTAAGTAGGAACATCCTCAGATCCACCTCTGGCAATCTCTCTTTGTTCTCTGTTTCATCTCTCCCTCTTTCCCATCCTTGATGTCCAGGAACATTTCTGAGAAGTCACCACAATAATAAATTATTCCTTTTCTTTCGTTTGTTACTTTGATAAATGGTGAAATAACAATGTGTTGTCCTTTAAAAAACATTATCTTCAGTATAAGGTGACAGCTGAAAGGAAAGTTAATCTCTTAGATCTGTAGTTCCAGACTTTAAGCAAATTCAGGCATTTCTGCATCTGTTCTACTCCCTTCGCATCTTGATGATCTTCATTAAGACCATAACTTTTGGAGGATTATTTTCTTCTTTAAGTGAAAGCTGAGTGTCTAAATAGCAGATAAAACAATGGCTTTTTTTCTTAATGTCGTACAAGTATTTTGTCCCTTGTTTCTTAGGTATGTGCTCTTCCTTGCACCTTTGCAAGTAAAATGGGAGGTAACATAGTTTAACAGCTTCGAGTGGAAAGGCTCTGTGTTGAATGGGGAAGACAGCTGGGAAGTCACATAGTAACCCAACAAAATCCCCATTTCAAACACGGTATAAAATACACAAAATGAGAAGCAGAGTAAAACCTATGTTTGTGTGTTCAGTAGCCTACATATGGCCTCTGCTCATCAGGACAGTAATCTTTAAGGAAGCTTTAAAGATGTTGTTTTCATAGGACAGCAAAAGACAAGGATAGCTTCATACCCTCATGTTAGACTGCTCCATAATAGCACACAGGCATGCATGATTTAGCTTCTTTCCTGTAATTAATCATTAAGGCTTTTTTTAAATTTATTTAACTAAAAGACCTTCTGTATGCAGTGTCTGAATTTGTGGCAATTATAATGTTTATTCTTCTCCACCAGACTGGTAGGGAAGACAGATCAATAGACAACATTTTGACCTGAGGCTTGTGAGATGCAGACTTTGTGTCTGTGCTATATGAGACCTTAAACAAATCACTTTGACACAGATATCTTCAAAGATACCTAGGAGTATCTACCAACAGTAGTTTGTTTAAAGTGACTGACAACTTCTGCGGATCTTGCTTTTAGTCTGGGTATGCCTATATTGTCTTTTGATGTCAGTTTTCATGACCAGACTGGGGCACACATGGAGAGTGTGATTCATCTGTCCTTTACATAGATGATTCATGCCCTAAAATTGTCTATTACCTTCCATTGACTGGTAGGGAACCTCAGTCTTCACTATAGCGACCTGTAGTTGGATGGGAGGCTGTGCGCAGCAGGTCTGAAAGTGTGGTGCCTGGAACATCTGGACAGTCACCTTTAAAGTCCATAGTGTATCACCTAATAGCTTTAATTCTGTGGCTTGTTATGGTCAGGCAGAGTGTCAGCAACTGCCTGAAGCTTTATAGTTTTGCAAGATCGCTATGAAGACATGAGAAAAGGGAGGGTGTCATGTTCATAGCCATGTTTGAGACCATTCTCAAAGAACAGTGCAGAGTATAGCACTGCTATATTTCACTAAAGCTTTGAGGACAAATACCCAAAAGACTGTGAGGAGCTTAGCTAGTGTAGTGTGGAAAGCCATATAAGGACCAGCTGAGATAGATAAAGACTGCTGTTTGGAATTATGTGAGTTTGTACATCATGATCTTCTGCACAGTGGTGCCTGCCAAGTGTACTACAAAAGCATTTCAAGTACTGAGACATTAAGGAAGTCACTCCAGAAGCAGATAAATTGTTGCTGACCATATATATACACCCTGAGAATTAAAATATTTTGTATATTTTGGGGGCATTGCCTGTTTGCTTGGGTTTTTTTTTTTTTCTCCCCACCACCATACATAACCTTTTTCCTCTAGAAATTTTTCAGATTAACAGAAAACTGTTCAGCATATAAGTAGTGATTGAGAACCATTATTAAACATCTGTTAAATCGGGCAAGAGCCAGGAAAAACTTCATCTGGATCATAATTGTTCTTGAGAGGGTCAGCAAGGGAGTGGGAAAGCACACAGAGCACAGGAGGCAGCCAGAGTCTGTTCACATTTGATTTCTTCCCTCCCCCCACCTCCCCAAATCATGACTGTTAGGCAGATGCAAATTGCTGAGGCTCTCATATCCCAAGGGGCATATAGCTCTTGGGGTAGGGTAAGACAGCAGACTAGTGTTCCACTCCTGCACTTTGCAGTTTTAGGAAGTGCACAGAAATGAAGAGGATTGTGGAGAACATAGTAGCTGATATTCCTGCATGTTTTGACAAAGTGAGCTATTAACATATTTCCCTCTTCAAAGTGGCAACACTACATTAGCTATCCACTGGCTTAGAAACTGCTTTTATCTCTCTAGAAGGAAGCTATTAACACTTAGAATTTTGAGAAGCAAGTTCTGGCGAATCCTTCTTCTGAAATTAAGGATGTTTCTGCCTCCAGCTGTCCAGCTCATTCCTCTGCCAGGAGTTACCCCAGAGTCAGTAGAGGTGAACATGTGTAGCACTTCCACTGAAAAAGCCCAGTGTCCTGGGATAAACCACTGTGGAAGATGGATGTCAGCTGGCACCGTTTAGATGGAGTAGTTAAGATATAGACATGTTATTTCTGCTAACTTTGATCCAGGAACTGTAACCTTTGGCTGGGGGTAGGGTAGACAGCTACCAGCAGTAATGCCTTAGCTCTCGAGCAGCTCAGCTATTACAGCTCCAACTAACTTGGCACTTTAGTAATAGAACCTACCATGAAGTCTCCATACACTGATGCATAGAGCCTTAAATGTTGTTTGCTTTCATAATGGCACAGTGTCTATCCAAGTGTGAAATCTGAATGAAGCTGTTGCAATATAAACTGGAAGCTCATAGATTTCATTCAGAGGAGCTGGGGCAGAATGCTATCAGTCTGGCTAAATCTGTTCAAATGGAGTTGCCATCTGTTATCACAATGCCGTGTTGCCCAATTAAAACAATATGACTGGATTACATCATTTTGAATAGTATTTTTTGCTAGATTGTCCCTGATTCTAAAAAACCTACCATTCCTTCTGACTGCGTCTGCCCCTGCCAATGCAGACAGTGTAAAGAAATTGAAAGCTTCTCATTTATTAACCGTATGGCCATAAGATAGTTCTGAATGTGAAAATATTTCTGTATTTTAAACTTTGACTTTATCCAGTAGTCATTTCTCCATTTTTTGAGGAAGTGCATAAATTTGGGTATGAGAAAAGTTACTGCATAGCTGCATAGCTTCTGTATACACGTGGCCCACAGCTACAAAGGAAGTAAGCTAATTAAGGTAGATGAAAAATATTTTTTTAAATTATTATTTTTATATTTAAATCAGTTTTTTAAATGTAATGTTCTTCATTTCCTTTTAGAGTCCTAAACTGATAATTATTAATGTCTCTTATTTATGCATTTAACTCATTATGACAGAACTTCTGACTTTACAGAGTTCCACATGTATCATCTTTTCTGTAGCATACAGATAAACATGCATTTTGGGGTTAGTTGAGCTCCCATTTTTATATTTCTACTTTATATTTATATTCTTCAAAAGATAGATAATAACAAATGCAAAATGGATACCAGCAACTGAAATCAGTATTTTCTAGAATAAAAACAACTATTGAGGAGAGAATTAACATGATGACTAAGAGTAAGGCCAAGCCTGTTAATCAAAGACCTTCATCTATACACTGGGCATGACGTGCATGATATGGAATATACCATTGGCCAATTTGGGTCTCAATCCTAAACCTAGAATAGAATCATAAGCCAGTGATTGTGGGCTGTGCTCCATCCCAGCTTCTCGTGCACCTTCACACACTGGCAAAGTATGAAGCTGGAAAGTCCTTGACTGTCCTGGCAACAGCTACCAACATCAGTATGTGATCAGCCTTCTTCTCAACACAAATCCAAAACACAGCCTCACTCTAGCTATTATTAAGAAAGGTAACTCCGTCACAGCCAAAACGAGGAAAAAAATTTAATTTAAGGAAGCTAGAACACTTTCCAGGCTGGATTTCTGAGTTGCTATCTGATCCTGAATGGCACCATGAATATATAGCTCCTTGAATCCTCACCCACATTAAGCACACTTGCTTGTTGTAAAGTCTTTGGCTACTGATGGGTCCCTATACCACTGCAATAGCCACCCTTGGGCCAAGCACAGGGGTGGACTGCATACCCATAAAACACCCTGGTTTATGATTCTGAAAGTCTATTATAACACATCATGTTAGATGTCAATACTGCGGCTATTTTTAGCCGAGTGAGACGTGGCATTTGCTTTGTACCCTATCCTGTGCTGTTTTCCTTATGCTGAATCTACTCTGCACCCTGCTGTACTTCTGCTTTTGCTCTCTTTCTATTGCCTGTAGAGATCCTCAGTGTCAGTCATGTGGTTTTACTATTCTAGTAGTGAGAGGGAAAGAAACCAAAGGCTGGCCATGTTCTATTTCCCTTTCTCTGTCAATCAGCACTCCTTTAGAGCTGCCACAGATACGGGATATGTGAGTCCGAGGAAAGGATTGAATGAGGAAGGGGGACTGGATAAAGTATTCCAGTGCCATGTAGCACTTTGCTCTGAAAATCCTCCCCAGCCAGGTTTTGGCCTCCAACACAGTTGTAATGTGCTCAGATTAGTAAAGAGTGAGGAAGATCTCTATTCACAGGGTTTTTTTCCCCTTATAAAAGCCCACTGACCTTTTATTCAAAATATGTAAGATTAAAATACTCAGTGGTAATATGAACTTTGTATTTTGAAAAGATTCACATGATGTCACTAACCAGTAGTCAGTTTTTAAGCCTTGTTTACCTATACTTTATTTTTAGGATGCAACCTTTTTGTGGTTTCTTTCCACTAACATTTTCTCAGTACCCCAACAGCACAGAACTGCTATTTGTTTTTGAGGCTTCTAGGCAGAAAATAAGTAATAAGGCTCTAAGTGACAAGTCTGGAGTGAAATCTGAGTCCTGGACTTCCTGCCCACTTACAGAGGCTCTAGTTAATATTTGCCTTAAGAGATTTTTTTTTCAATTTATATTTTGTATTACCAGTTTACAACTAGGCCATTGCATCTTGGTGAAGACAGATTGCTCCTGAGGACTTTTAAACCTGTGTGGAGTACTTAATTGAGAATGATTTAATATTCTGTAATTACATTTCCCCTTTGGAGAAAAGCACCCTGTATTTGCCAGACCTGTCTGAAATCACTTTCAATGCCAGCAAAGATTTGACAAAAAGCTAATCTCTAGATCCAGAAACAAATGCAAAGAACAAAAACAATAATATGCTTTAATAGGCAAAAGTGGTTTTGAAAACTTCATTATGGGCCATCTAGACAAGGTTATCACCTGAATTGTCAGCAAACATGGATTCAGAAGGTGTCAGTGCAGTACTTTCTGTCAAAGTGGTGAGGCTTTTAATATTTCTTAAGAGCAGATTCAGTTTTGATTTCAGAACATACTTTCAATAACATATGAATAGCTACTCATAGAGCTGCTAATAAGAGCTACTTATTTAAGTAATTAAAATGAGTGTAGCTCTTAATCACTTTCAGTAGATTAAACATGACATAGTGAGTCAAACTTGAAGGATAGTAAATTTGGTCCATTTTTCTTGGTTCTCCTCGGACTTTCTGACCCATACGTGAGGTGATTTGCCAGGTCACCTACATTAGCTTCCTAGGTGTCCTGGTGTACTGTGAAACCCATGGCAATTGTCTTCTTAACCACTTCAGCTTCAAAGAGATCATCTACCTTATTTTCATATGTCCCATTTGCCTTTTTTGAATTCTTATCTCAAATCTACTTCCTTCCATCAAAAGCAGGAGTACCATAAACACTTGAATTTTCCACAGAAAATTACCAAAGTTATCAATCACCTCTTGTCCATCATTGTGCTTACCACAAAACATATCACAATGCTTCTTTATCAAACAAACAAACAAAAAAAAGATTTATAGATTAACCAAAAATGGCAAAAGCACTGAAGCAAAATAGCAGGTTATGATGAGGTGAATCTGGACAGCTCCACACACTTCTGAAGTAGCTGCCTGATGTCAGTTGTGGCCTACAGAAGTCTGTTGTCACTAGTCGTATCATCAGAATTGAAAAATATTTCAATCACAGTGCTACATGCACCTGAAGTGTAGTTGACCTCTTTGCTTGTCCTCTTCACTAACCGTGAGGAGAGATAATTGCTGCCCAGTCTTGTAATCCATGCACAGACATATCAAATGCTGTTTCTCTCGCTGTAGTAAGTCAAAGGAGCACAAGGTGCAAAAAAACTGATTTCCAAAATCATAAGAAGAGGCAAGAATTTTTCTTCATTAATTACTACTAAGTGATTATAGTCTTGAGTAGCTCATTTTGTATGATTTGGTTGGCATTTTAAAACATGTGAATGATGTCTCTGACTCATCACTTTACTGTAAAGTTACACAGTATCTGGCATTTGTACTAAACCTATACCTCTGGATTTAAATCTCTTAAATGAGAATCTCAATTTCCTTTAGAAAACAAGAAGTTCTGAGCCTGCATGGCTACACAGGAAACTTCAAAACTAAGTAATTTCAAAACTAAATAATAATAGAAGCTAAATGAGGAAAATCTATTTATTTATTTATCTGCTTTTGAGTGCCATAATAATTAGGCTAATCTCAAGGTGTCTGTGAAACTCTTCCTTGATTTCTCAATGATCTGTGGCTTTCAAGTGCTTTTCTAAGGAAAGAATCTTCCAGTCTCCATGGTGGGAAACGCTGGGCTTAGGACTCCTCCCAAATTTCCATGCTTACCAGTGACTCTGAGAATAAAATATACTCTTTAGGCCTAGCAGCAACATCCAAATCCCAGCAAAGGATTGTAAAGAATCAGTTATATACTCCTGACTTACACCCATAAGTCAGAATCAAATGCACTGCATATATAGGAAGAAAAATGTTTTGTTCTTATTTCAGTTTTCTTTGAAATTTGTAGTTCTTGCCCAAAATGTGATGAGATTTTATAAGTAGAAAACAGTCTTCAAAATGTGGCTGACTAACAAATTTATCTTAAAACTTCTAAGAAAATGGGTGGGTTGATACTGTAAATGGAAAACAGTAAAAACAGTTTAAATCTGTTTAAATCTATTCAAGAGCTAAATCTCAAAAGTATTCCAGAAAGAACACCACATTCTTGAGAATTTTAAGGAAAATAAGATATAGCTTAAGAAAACTTTAAAAGAAATTTAAATTAGTTTTGCTTCTTATTTAAGCAGCTTTAAATCCTACGTGAACAATATTTGGGGTTCTTGTTCTCTGTCAGGCAGTAGTACATCTTTTTTTTCCCAGGGCAGGAGCAGGCAGCAGTAAAAAAGTTGTCTGTTTACTATTTTGAAATCTAAGCTTAGAGCAAGAGCTACATAAGCATAACATGATGCTCATAGCATCCGGTCATGATTAAAGCAAAAACAGTAAGGAACAACAACAAAATCTCTTTCTATTTTAGGAATAGCTTAATGGCAAACACGGGCTTTTGCAGTGGGTCCTCTGGCAGAGCAGTCACTGCTGCTGCTGCTGACACTCTTGCAAGCTCACCTTCACTTCTGTTTGTATTGAGGCTGCTACAAAAGATCCCACTTCAGCTTCAAGAGCCCAGTGTCAGTAGCACAGGATAACTCTACACGTCTGGAGGGGTGGAGGGAATATACCTAACCATGCATGTCCCTGGTGGGATCTCAGCTGACTCTTGTAAAGAAAATATTTCTACAGGTGTTAATTCCTTGTTGGGCAGTTTGGAGTAGGTTTGGGATGGGGAAGGAGGAAAGGAGGCAAGGGGAGTAGCTATAGACTAAAACAAATGTAATTGAACAGTGCTGCCAAACAGAGCACTTACAGCTCCTATCACCATTCCTTCCTCAAGGCAGGAGTGAAAAGTAATCCCTTTAGGCCTTTAATTCCCTCCATCTGCAGTCTGTCCTGAGCTGTCTGTCCTCTACCCTCCCTTACTAACACAGCACTACTGCTCACTCGTAGGCATAATTGCTCTATAATGGATGAAATGAATCCCCCAAGTCTAAACCATATTCCAGCATTGGGGGTTTGCAAAACAGATTTTTACTAAAAGTCCAGATTAGTTTTAGGCTTGACATGTAAAGGAGAGAGACAGACAGACAGAAACAGACAAGCAGAAACAGAGACCAAGACTACAGCTCACTTGCACAGGTAGGTACAGACTGACCTGAGCTCAGAGTGGATCAGCAGTGAAGTAGTTGTTGGTCTCATGAGCAAGCTGGTTTATTAATTAAGGCAATATTTCCACCCGTGGCTGTGCAAACCCAAATCAGAGCTGTCCAGCTCAGCATGTAGGGAGAACTGGTCGGTGTCAGCATACTTCTGTACAGGCAGAGTCAGGACAGAAGAGAAAGAAAGCACGTGCTAAATTGCAAAATGGGACTGAAAATGCACTTTTGATGCTTTGAACCAACGGCACATTTTGCAAAACAGTAACCTCTTCTCTGTGTTGATACTTTATCAGCACTTCACCTTTGCCACTGTTGTCCTTGTCACATATCTCCTAATACATTAACGGTGATTGGAAGCACAGTTTCAGAAAATTTCTTCACAGACTCTGAGCACCTGCAAATCTAGGTTGGCCTTGAACTAGTCAGAAGTACAAAACTCAGCTGCTGTTACCAATCCCTTAAAGGAAATCCTGGTGTAAGTTTTGAGTGAGCCTGGTCGCGTTTAGAGAGTTTCATTGAAACCACATGAAACCATGTGACATAAAATGCTTTTCATGGTGTTTTGCTTTGAATGTTGAGTTCATTTAAACCCTAAATTGAAAAGGAACCACAATGCTTGGAGTCTGTAGGAAGTGGAACTGACTGTAGTGGGCCCTCAAGTCAAAATATGTGAGTCTCATACTCAGCCATGCTCGGTAATTCTGCTGATTGATTTTGCACATGAAAAATTGAAAGGCATCATGGTGCTTTCACTGTCAGGAATGGAAGTCAGATTTGAGTGTATTTTGCTAAGTACAGGCAGACTTGAATTCAATCCATCAGCATAAGAAATGAGAAATGTGAGGCACGAACTAGCCCAGCCTACCTGAGGGCTAGCTGCATGAGCCTGGTGCCCCACCTAAGCCAACAAACGACCAGACTCAGCTGGTTTGTACAAAATAGATGTGTCTACTATCCTAAGACACTTCATCTTTCCTAGTGCACTTGCCCCTGGCAACAGGAAATGATTTTCCGTATTTTCTTACACAAGTCACAGAGACCTCCTTGTCTTAAAATATCTCTGTAAAATGAAAACAATTGTATTTATCTAAGTGCTTTGAGATCTGTGGATGAGCAATGTTATATCACTGAAATGCATCATTGATGATAATACTATAAAACAAATCTGCAGTGCTGCTAATCATAACAGCCTGTATAAAATTAAGAGAGCTTTCAAAAGTCTATTTACTCTTCAAATGAATATAGAACTTCCATATATTTCAAGTAGTTCATAGTTCATAAAATCTTTGCTATTTTATGTCTTGATATTGCTCTAAATTAATATTTTGACAAAAATGGGTGATCTTATTAACTGTTTAGTTTTTAACCTCTTTCTAAAGCTAAAGAAAAAAATCCTCCTGAACATAAAAGACCCAGTGCTGTGTGCATCCTTGGGGGCTCTGAGCCAATGGTGGACCTCCGCGAGTGGAGAGCCAGCTCTGTAAGGGGACTGTATGGATGTCAGAGCAGGTCCAGGGAGAAGCCATTGGGATTCAGCACATCCCTCTACAGCTCGGCTCTGGCGGAGGAAGAGCTGGCATGTGATGCATTGGGGACATTTGGCAGATCCTCCTGTGTTAGCCCCTTTCTCTTTTTGTTGTGATCTGAATGAATAGCCATTCTGCTTAATTTAACCTTTTCCTGCCTTAATACATACCCTGTCTATTTATCATAAAGCTAGATCTGAGTTGTATTTGTATAACTAAAATTTTTCAGTATGTTCTAGCACTGCTGATTCATTTCTGATTTCTTGGCAAGACTTTTATTGAAGAAAAATTCCTGGCATAATTACAGTTGTACAACATTAATGTGCTTTTTGCCATCATCACAACTTATTTTGCTCTCCCTAGCAATATGAATCTGCAAAATCATGTTTCGGTGATATAAATTATGTCTGCACAAAGGGGAATTTTTGCAGTAGCTTCATCCATGTACATACAGGCAGCTTACAGAGCAGACAAATTGCTACAAAGACTTCTAACACAGTATAGCCTCTTCTGTATACAGAATCAGGCTAGTAAACAGTTTAGGCTAGCGTATCAGTAGAAGTCTGTTGCTGAAACCTGCACTGCATTTTTTTCCAATATGGTAACAGATCAGTTCTCAATTATCCGTACTTTACATTGCAATCCTTAACACAGTACGTTCCTTAATGAACAGCATAAGTACAGTAGCTCAGTGCCAGATTCCACTAGCAGGCGCCACCCTAAATAGAATTAAAACACCACAAGTTAAAAGAAACTTTGGCAGAATTGAACAGTAAACACTGTTCCAGTAAGTGCTTCTCTTCTATTTTGTCGTGTAAATACATTGCTCGTACAGCCTTTTCCTTAATCAAGACACAGGAATGTAACATTTGGTGTGGTAAATGACTTAAAGATATTACATATACAGGAAATTCTGTCAGCATTTCTTTTGAATTACATGTTTTCCAAACACAGTTTAATATTATTTTTCCCAATACAAGTGTGTCTCAAGCTCCATCATGTCAGCTTATTGTCATCTACTACTGTAGAACCCTGGTGAGGATAGTCAGACTAAACCAAAATGAATCCCTTTTCCCATCTAAATCCAAACAGGCTCTTCTTTGGAGAAGTCTTATTAATTTGAGTGTTTTCTTGTATACTAGATTTTCTGGTTGCAATCAAAACCGGAAGTGGAACGTCCAGAAAAAAAATAATATATTCCAGAGAACTGTCTCTATGTCAAAGCACTTTGTGAATGAAATAGCCCTTATTAACTTTTTGAGACATCAGAGTATTACTATTCTCATTATTGGACTTAATGTGACATAGCAATCTGTGAACAAGCCAGCAATTCAATCCACATCCTCAGACTCCTCTTGATCATAACGCTTTCCTCTTCAAGAAAAATTTTGCTTACTTTTGAAGACCACAAATATTCAGATATTCAACAGAAGATAACATAAAAGTCAAAACATTAGATGCTTACAAAATCTTATTCTTAGGGGCGAAAAAGGTATGCATATTTTTCATTTTTATATAACAAAATTAGTTGGGGAAGCATTAGACCACTGGTACTGACAGAATATATAGTACATTTATAACCATCAAGTTAATTTAGCGTAATTTTTATTTTCAGATTATTAAGACAGCCTGGAATGTCATCTTTTACAGATAAAGTAAGTATAAAGAATACACCAAAAATGTAGCTTTCTTCTCTAAAGCTAGCCATAACTTCTCTGACAAATCATGCTTGCCCTACACAGTCTTATGTATGATTGGGCAGTTCAAAAACCTTCAAAATCCTGTTTTATTTGCTATGAGGGAACACCTATATTGGCATGTTCATAAAATAAAATGACTATGCATGCAATGAGAATTTCACAAGATTTTTTTTGTTGAACAATATCGAACTTGCTGTTGCAGCTGGTGAACAAAATCTTGCTACTATTCCAACAGACAACTGGTGGTGTAATGTGCAAGGTACTCTTGTTATGGAGAAAATATTAATAATGACTCTGTCTCTTGTCCTTCCCAAGGAGGGGAGTAATTGTGCAAATTATTATCATTATGGCCACATTGTTCTCCTATGTAACACTATCCCGAGACGTATTTTCAGGGGGATAGGTGGTGTTTACTTTTATTGAGCAGTCCATTGCCAGTTAGTGTGTTTTGTGTTGGGGTTTTTTTGGCTGTTGTTGGGTTTTTTCTTTGTTTGTTTGTTTGTTTGTTCTCAAAGTATTTCTTTTGGCTCTGATTCTCATTGCCTGCCAATACTGCAGTGGAGCTTTAGAAACGTTTCATGGCATCTTGTGCTTTCCTGGGATTACCTATAAAGGCAATGGTAAAATTCTGTCACTAGGTGGAGCGTGAAGCTTCAATCCTCAAGCGCGCATCTGCTCAATTTCCTGTCACTTTAGCAGGGAGTTCCTCAACCTTTCCAATCACGTAGCTAGGCAACCTCTAGACCATTTGAGGTAAATTAGGTTGTATAATCTGTTGTATGTTATAACTCCTATTAGAAGCAGTTTTTTACATATTGAGTAATGTTTGCTGTGACTGAAGTTGGATAATGATCAAAGGGAAAAGAATAAAGACTTTCCACATGTGGGCCTGCAATGTAACTGGTGTAGTAAATTGCTCCATGTTCGGCTCTTCTGATGTTCTACCAGAAAAGCAGACTGATTGCAAAGAAAATATGGCAGTCCCTGTAAGAGAATGCTATGTTATATTATTGTTGGGCTGTGGATGTTAATCACCCAAATTGGTACTCTTGTATGCTGGTAGACTGATAGGTGATATGATAGCTATGCATCAACACCCAGTGGCACACAGCTTGGGCTTCATCAGGTCAACACTAACAGTCCTTTATGTCCTAATATATTTAATGTGCAGTATAAAATAAAATATTTCCTTTATGCAGCAAGCTGCGCCAGTTCAGAGAGCTGTTGGAAATATGCAGCCTCACATATGGTAGCGTGACATTCACTCTTCCGGTGCCACATGGAGTGGAGGAGGAGCTGCCTCATGCTAGTGGAGAGCTCTGTTGTGGTAATAACTTGACCTCACTAGGGAATCAGGAAATCTCCCCTGATTATTGCGAGACTCAGTAGGATACACACATCTCCTGTGCTAGCAGGAAATTTATTTCCCATGCTCTGTTCAAACATGGTATGAGCTTCACTGTGTGAAAAAATTTGGCATGTTGAATCTTGAACTAAACCTTGACCAGAAAGACCTAATCAGAGCTCTGAATTTGTGCCTCTTACAGGTAGGTTGAGTTTTCTGACCTTTTAATATTGCTGAAAATTTAAGGTAAACTTTCAAGAAAAACAAACAACATTTATAATGAGGGCAGTTAAATAATGTGCAGTGGTAAGATTAGGGCTTTAACACAGGGTGTTCTGACTAGACACTGTTCGCAGGGAAGACTTCTCCAGGCAGGTTCCACATGAAGGAACACATTCAATGCAAGAGGCGGAAGCCTGACTGGCACAGAGCAGAAAGCATCCCATGAACAGGGAGATGGTCAGAAAAACTTCTCAGACAAAAGCAAGAATGTTTAGCTATTTGCTTCAAAGCTGCTACTTTAGCCTAACAAATAGATTGAACTATTTAGATGGGGAAAGGCTGACAGTAAATAGTTGTAGAGGTAGTAGTGGGAAAGCAGTGCCTGGAATTACACACTGTTTATGTAAGCATTTGGGGTCATACTTTTGTACAACAAAAATATTGCAGCAGTCCAGCTTGTAATTAAAAGGTTTTCATCTAATAAAAAATGACCTGAAAGAGAAGCAGCTCAAGTTACCAGGCAACGATTTGCAATGGATCAAGGCAAAACTAGATAGTGCCTATCTCTGGGGAGGAAGCTCAGTTGATCTGGCAACAGATAAATTGATTCTCAGTGCTCTTTTATAATCTTTGACCACTCCCTTTGTCCTGTCAACCATTATTTCAATTAGAGCATAAGAATTGCTTCTTGCAGTAGCAGAGTAAGGTGCATGTTCTGCAGAACCTTCATAAATTTTATCCCAAGTGAACTAGAATTTAGTCTATTCTCGAAACGTCTAAGTGCACGTGCTCTTTTCTGCATGTGCATTTTTGAAACTTTTATGTAAGTTAGTGTCATTGCAGAGCAAAATTTCACCATGACTGATTTCTCTAATTTACTAGTTTAAAAAATATAAATTTTGCATAACAAATGGGGCCTACACTGCATGATTTTTTACCTTTGGCATATGTTATATACAGGATTTCCTTTGACATCAAAGGCCCATTGATGGCAGTGCTCTCAAGATTGGACTTTCTGTACCCTCAACTCTAATATGACATCAGTAATTGTGGTATAAATCCCTGACAATATCAGGGCTCCTTGTAATTGTTACAAGGTCTGGTAAGGTGCATGTAGAATAATTAAGTAGTAGATGTTCTCCATTTTTAAGGAATAAATATTTCAGCTTTCAGGAAAAAATATTGTTTGTATAAAGCCCAAAGCATCAGTACATTTGAGTGCCTAAAACTCTACTACCTTAAAAAAGAACAATTACTTTAGGAGTTAGTTTGGAAGCTAATAAAGGAGCTGATTCATTCTACAAGTCCAAGAATAATACACACAGTAAGATTCAGGCACATTAAATTATGTTTAGGTAGGGTAGATTTTCCTGAGACTAGCCCTGACTGTAGTTTGAGCAATAGAATTAATGCAGATTATGAAGTGCACAATTGCAGATACTGATTTATAAAGCTAAAAGATTTCAAGCACTTCTTTATTTACAAGTCCAGAAGTTTTTCCACTTCTGCTTTCAGCATTTTGCCCATCTACCTCCAGAAAGGTTAGATAGTCTTAATGTTTTACTACAGAAGGGGGTAGGTACATGTGCTTAACATAAACTTTAGTACATTTTCTTCCTTTAAGTTTACCGCTGTGACATTTGGCAGCTGAGGTTCTGTTGTTTCTTGAAAATGTTGTAAGAATCCTAATGTAATCTATTGCTAAGTGGATGACTTAATTGCTTGCATATGTGGTACGTTGATTTGAATCAGGTGCAAATATAGTTGTGCTAGAATGCTGGTCACCAAGTTTGGGAAGACAACTCCCAGCACTCTGCCGTTAAGTATGAAAACATTTATCATTCAGATAGTAAATGGCAGTTGCTGCATTTTATTCATGTTGCAAATGTGGTCACTTATTGAATATGTTGAAGATGTGTCTTAACAAAGATATAAAGATATCTCTTTGAGATAGCAGAAATTCGTGATAACGTAGCAGTGCATGTGGTGCAGATCCTGCTGGGAGGCTGGTGGAGGCAGATGTCTTGGTCCTCAGATTTTAATTGATCCCTTCTTGTATAAACTTTGTGCACTGTGAACACACAGACTAAGGTGAGAACTTCCTTTCTTGTGCCTTTTGCAGTTTCTTCCCTATTCTGAGACTGTCTGTAAACCAGCACTTTAGCAGGAGTTGAAAGCCTTTAAGATTCCACAAGGAGCCTTAGTTACTCCAAGCTGAATCCCTAATACTTCTGCCTTACTACTCAGACTTTCTCTCATTTTGCTGTTCTTTTGTCTTTGCTAGTTTTCCCTTTGGAAAGACTGACTGCTTTTTCAGTTTAATTAATTGACAAATCTACAGTCTGAGCTCTAGTTCTCACATTTTTACTTGTTGTTTTAGTTCTCTCTCTGTTGCCTTTACAACTCTTCTCATAAAAAATGAGAACAATAACAAAGTGCAAAATTACCTTCACTCTGTCCTTGGCCTAACTGCTCACCATACTCTTTCTACACTTCTGTCCTTTGTCTCTCTTGTGCAGAAATATAAGTCTGATGCGTGATCGTTTCTTCCAATTTCTCAACACAGCCCAGTGCAGGCATCACATCTCCTTCCCATCCCACCTATTCTAGCCTCTTATTTCTCTATTTCTCACTCTTGTTCAGTTTCTCCTACACAGTATAGTCATGTGTATGTTTCCCATTCAAAAATACTGCTTTGTTCCTAGTTGCCTCTCCTGCTGCTTGCTGTCCTTCATCCATTATTGCTAAGCTCAACAAATATTCATATATTACATATAAACAATTGAGGCTTTATACTTTTTCTTCCCGTTCTCTTCTAGATGTTCTCTAGTGTTTAGCAGTGGCACTCTGGTGAAAGTGCTCTCAGGTAAGCCTATACTTACATCTTCCTAGCTAACATTCAGGATTAGTATTGCAACTTAATTCTGCCGCTGTCTTTGCTTCTTTGGGACAGGTATAATGAGAGTTCCTTTGAACTGCATGCTCGCAAGACATTCTTCACATGGCCTCACCAACAGTCTTTTCAGAATTCAGTTTCTCTTCTCACTTTGTACCTTAACAAGTGGCAGTCTAACACATAAGCACAAATTCAGTTACTTTGCTTCACTGATGCTTCATACTGATTACCTACCTTTGTTTACTACAAATTTATTTCTTATTCGAACTAAGGTTTCACCCTGATGTATCCACAGAGGTTCAGCTCAAGCTCAACATGATCAAACCAGAATTTATTATTCCTTCCCCAGAGCCTTCCTCACTACTTCCTTTGTCATTCATCCTGAGCAATACCACATCCTGCCTGTTCAAGCTGTTAACTTGACTGCTTTTTCAATTCTGACCTCTCTGTAAGTTTTCATATTAGCTTAGTGCTTAGGTTTTGTTCATTCTCTGTGTATATCTAACATAATTCTGACCATTCACAGAGCAAACTCTTGCTCATCTTTCCATCATGTTGTATTCATTTTTTTTTGCTTTCAGCCTTCTCTCGTGCTTCTCCCTGTGCAGGTTTTTACAGCTGAGCACCTACACAGAATGTTTCTGCAAAATCATTTCCCTAGTTCAGTACTTGACCATGTCTAAGCTTCTGCACCAACTCAAGTAATTTGCATGCAGTTTTCAAGCTCTTCATAAGCTTTGCCTCACAACCTAAGGATATGAGATCCTGCCTTTAGTGGATCCACGACATGAGCTTCCATTTGACTCAGAACTATTTTTAACATATTTACATATTTGTGTTTTATCTCATGCTGTTTCTCATGCTTGAGAGGAAGTCACCATGGCCATCCAAATATGGTCATAAATGCTAATATATTATCCTCCTTCAAAACTAGAAAAGGTGGGATGTGGTTCAGTGGCTGAAACTACCATCTGTCTTTCTGAAGGATATTGTCTCATTGTTTCACTTATACTTCTGTTATCTCTTGTTTCATCTTTACATTGTAAGCTGGTCAAAGGTATTGGTTTGTCTTGGAACAGCATCAACCACAACTGGGACATGGTCTTAGACTAGGACTCTTACACATGACAGGAATATAAATAATTAGCTGTGGTAATATATTTTTATGGGAGAAAGTAGTCTCTCAAGCCTAATTCCATCTCCTTGTGGGGCACTATGTGCCATAAATACAAATGTGAAAACTGGAGAGTTTTCAAAAAGTGGCTTAGGAAATAGATTTTGTGTTGAGAAATCAAAGGGAGAAGCATTGATTTTGTTTTGTCATTATATCTGTATTCTGCATATTTGAAATTGCAAGCCTGCAGAGGAAGTTTAGCTTCCTTTCTATTTCCTATTGTGCTGATATCTCAATGTGCATAGAGTAGCAGACCTGACCAAGCAAAATATAGTGGGAAGAACCCTTTTCTGGTGATAAACTTTACAAGTGTTCTACTTTCCAGGAGAAAAACTAGTATTTGGATTGATTTATTGTTTTCTGAGCTTTTTTGTATACACCATACATGTTCTGATCAGTATTTGTGTTGCTATGATTATTAAATCACAGTGTCAAAAGTTAATACACCAAATTTTGCATTTATATTTGCAAGTGTTAGTTACACAGATCTGATTCTAAAACAAACGAAAACTGACTAGCTTATATAGATGACTATCCCATAATCTGTTAAATCAATCATTTTGAATGTAAAGCATCACATACTCTCAGTGAGCTACATATGAATGATAGATCACCAACTATTAATAAAAATGCATCCAGAGTAGAATTTCAAGTGATGAACACTATTTAAAGTTGCAGCTTATCTACAAACTAAGAAAAAAAGAGATCAAATGTATGCATAGCTGTATATGGGTTTATGGTTTATGTAAAATCTTATTAATGAGGTTGCATTTCTGAGAAATAAGAAAAATCTCAGCACTTTTTTCCAGGTGGATGTATGCTTGCCATCTTATGTTATGACATGTTAAAGACCTCTATTTTAAGGATTGTAAATATGGAAAATTCATTATAATTTTTATATATTTATCTGTGATTATGGGGCAGTCTGATCTATATTTTTTTGTTCCACAGAAAAGGGCAAAAATACTAAATGCTCATATCATTCTCTTGGCCTGTTTCTGTGTCAGAGTTGCCCAAAGTACATACTGCATTTGCCATCATTTATGCTGTTAATGTATTTACACTAGGAAAACTTCGCACTTGCTAGTGCATCTTGCACCAACAGGATATGCTTTGGCAAGGACATTTCTTACACACAGAACCGTCAAGCATCGTGACAGAGTAGCATGGGTTATACTCAGTTGCTTTTGAATTGCTCCTCCATCTTTTTTATGTACTGCCTTCCCTAGAACTGAGTGCAGGAGTGAGTGGAGGAGAAGACTGTAGCCTCCTTTTGTCTATGAGTCAGAAGCGCAGCTCATGTTTAGCTGTCGTATTTCCTTAATTTTCCCTGCTTTCTTATAAAATATTTTCAAATGTTAGATTTTGAAAATATATAAACAAATGAAATCATGCCCAGAAATTACCAAGCTCCACAATTTTAGGCATAGCAACCTTTAAGGAATTGTGGGTAGGCGACTTGGCAGAAAATGATAGCTGGTTTGTGTGTTTCAGGAAGAGAACGAGTATTCTAGGTCATTGCTAAATCAGAAAAGTTGTAAACAGGATTTAGTAGAAAGGACAAATGCCTTAAACATAAAGGACACATCTATTAAGCATTTTAATGTCCTTATTACAATGACAGGAGAAGTCATTTTTCCTGTATGAGAAGACACTTTAGTTAAAAACTTTAGGGGAAACTTTATAAACCTGCAAGAATGAATGTAAAGTTTGTAATGTAACGTAGGAGATTCCTAAAAAGATTTTCAGTAATCTAGGTATGCTATAATAAAAGAATGGACAAACAGTGGTGCATCTTCCTTCATATGGAAATCTGGAACAATCTTTTCATTTTCCAAAAATGATGAAGTACCTTCTTGAAAGGCAGAGTGAAGTTGGGTTTCTCTCTTCTGTCAGTGAAACACAAAATGCTTACTCATTACTGAGTACAAGGAATTCTTACAAGATGGTCTCAAGTGCTTACCAAAACTTTAAGGTTTGTCAGTGTTAACTAATTCTCAAATGTTTTCTCCCAAGCCAGATAATTTCTAGAAACCAAAGTAAAATGTTTGTCAGAAATGCTTTCAGTTCTCCTGTTCGGCCAGTTTTCACTACCATTGACTGAAAACATGAGAAAATCACATGATGTGCCCTAGTGTACAGAAGAGTTATTAACTTCGTTAAAGTTTCAACCAGGGAAGCTTCTGCCTGCTAGTCTTTTCTTTTATGAGGAGATCATATGGCATATGATGCATATACAGTCTATTTACCAGGGAGCTCTCACACCACAGCAATCCTCTCATCTGAGGAGTACTTATAAAAAATAGACTCTTTCACATAAATGCCAGCTGAATACATTTTTGGTTATCCCAGCAAATTAACTCAAGTTGCTTGGATACCTTATGATGCCCTCACTATCATTTACAAATATCCTAACAAGCTTGGAAAGAGATTTAAAAGGGATAAAAATGATAAGTGATAGAAACTAGATTAAGTAAATCAAAATAAATCTTGTGATGAAGTGAGAACTTTTTTTTTTTACTGTAAATGTGTTTAGAGCTATGCTTAAACTATGTTTAAAGTGTATTAGTTTAACTGCATTTGATTTTGCTGTTCTATCAATTTATTGTAGAAAGATGACAATGCTTGGAGATGTGCACTATATTCACCATACAGTTATATGAGACCAGTCTATGAATGTTTTTTTAATACACTAGTTTTGTAATACTTCCATGTTATTTCCCCCAATATGAGTGGACTAGTCCCTTTTTTCAATATTACAATTATCTCCAATCAAAGTACGTACATAATAACACAATATTTAAAGTATGACTGGCAAACTTACCCTTACGGCTTCACTCACTCTGCAACCAGTACAACTGTTACAGGTGGAGGGAGGGATTAGGATGTATATCACTAGTGCGTGTGTCCTTGACACTAAGGAAAATGGCTCCTTGTTCAGGAGTGTTGACAGGCACTAAAGATCTCAAATGAAAATTTGTCTTTTCTTAAGCCAAATTGAAAGCTTATTTTAAGGGGGGGGGGATGGAAGTTGGAAAGACTATTGCAGTTTTTTTGGTGGGTTGTGATCCCCTCCAAAGGTCTCTATATCTGAAGTAGATGCTAAAAGAGAAAATAAGTCAGTACTTTACAGTTTTAGAAGATTAGGTCTGACCTGATCTGGTCTGAGCAGATCTGACAGCAACCCGTTGCTGTTCAGACTCATGTTATATAACCTACAGTTGTGTATAGCAATGAGGAAGATGAGTAGTGCATCATTAATGGTGGATGGTATGGATTTTTTTTTTTTGACGTCCACATAATGTAACAGGACCTACATTTGTTTTCAATGGTATAAAATTTTGAAGCTACCATTAGATCATCAAGTCTGAGCTCTTATCATCAAGACATCATAAGGCTTAATTTTTGTGCATGTATTGTCACCCTAGTATTTATATCTTTTGGAAAAAAAGAGATCTGTAAGAAGTAAGTTTCTACCTTATAGTCTAGTATTTTTTTAATCTAGCAATTATTTACTTTCTTCATCAATTTAAATAACTGTTTATAGTTAGAATTGTCTATCCATGTATTTTTTAGACATCACAGTCATCTCTTCTCTCCAACTTCTTTCTGATGAGCTAAATAGATTGATGGATTAAATCTAGTATTGTCAGTCATGTTACCCCTCAGCTATTTTTCCATGGGTTTTTCTCTGTAGACTTTCCAATTTGAAAACATATAACCCACAGTATATTATGCATGGGCAAACAGAGCAATCAGAAGTGGCCCAAAAAGAGTCACCTATGAGCGAGTAAGAATTAGATGTAGAGCATAACAAAGATGGATTATAACATTAGTATACGTTTCTGATTTCAGAAGTCACAGCGCTAGGGGAGTCTTTTTTTCATTTAAATGGATCTTTTGGAAGAAAAATGCTGCAGTTGGTCCTCTTATAATTCAAAACTTTGACGAAAATGGCATTCTGGTAGCTATCAAAGATAGGGAAAAATGAACCAAGATACAGAAGCAAACCTTAAAGCTTAGTGCAGTAGTTGTATAAATCTCTAGATAGCATAGTCAACTTGGTATTGTGATATTTGCACTGCAAATACTAGTCCAAAAAGGATTGTTAACTTGGAGTGGAACACAGGTACCCATCTGCCCATGTTAAGGGTGCAGGAGGTTCCTGCAGTCCCAGCCTCGTAAGGAAACTATGAAGATCCCAGAACATTCGAATCTGCCAAAACTGAACCAGCAGAGCTATAATATGATGTAGAGACAATAAGAAAGAGTTGGTATTTTTTTCCATTCAGTTCATTTTACATAACTGTATTCTGTTGGAAATTCATCATCTCTTCACTCTACTTGATCTCTGGTGGTATAATTTCTTCCAGTACTGGGGTTTTTAAAATATCTGCCCACCTTTACTGTGGAATTGAATAACCATAATATGTCAGCAGTAACTGGTGGCTGTGCAGAGTGCGTCCATCTAAAATGAAAAATTTGTCCAGGATTGTTCACTCTCACTGAAGCCACCCATGATTTACACATGTAAAAAATGCTTTTGATGAATGATCTGAAATAGTTCTGTTCTGTTGGCAATATTTGAGAAGAGAAACATTTTACTGGCATCTAAAAGATCTTACTTACTGTATGTTCAGTGTTACTGAAAGCAAGGACAAATTGACAAAAACAGTATTTCAGAGTCTATCAGGGTATCAAGGTCTTATTGGTACAAAGATGGATTTGCAGTTTTTTGATATGTGTGACTGCATAAACTGGACCCTCCAAGCAAAAGAGGAGAAACAGATGGTATGTTCTGAAATGTAAAATTGCTACAACATTGTGAGAATAGTGGGAGCAAACACATGAGAAATAATATTTTATTCAACTACACAATGTTATACATTATCAAAATTATATGAAAAAGATTAAGTAACATACTCCAGCTAAGATAAGTCTAAGAGAGGTAGAAAGAACACCAAAAGATCCTGCGTCTTCATGTTTGGCTTGAACAAGAAACTTCACTGAATCTTTGAGAGTATAGATGTTTATTTTATTTTATTTTGAATGACAAAGATCATGAGGCTAGAAAACACCCAGAATATTTGCGGCACCTCTGTTAGAAAACCAGCAGCTGTCTGTGGTAATGTAGATGCTGAAAAAAAAAGATGAAGAAAAAGATCAAAGAAATGGGAGACAGTATCATTAGCTAGATTGCCTATGTAGAAGAGTAAAGAATAAATGCCAAGTAACGATAAGGACCACTAGTATAACAAGACACAAATACAGGCCTATTACGACTATAGCCAACTGTCACTGTAATAAATGTGTTCTAACCAGCTTTTGAGTAAAAGTAAGCCCTATCGACCAAGTTGATTGTTATCAGATGGTCTTCAAGATAGTGCTTTTAGCAGCGTGTATTAGATTTGACGAAAGTTTGCCTGTGGCTCCATTGTAAATGTGTTTTAATGTCCCCCTGCAAATGATTCAGTGCTTTACACAAGCTGTCTGCCAAAATGCAACTCTTCTACCTTATACATTCTGAATATTTCGATATTCATAGACAATACAAAGAAAAGATTCAGACTAGCAACATACACTGTGCCACTGTCAATTTGTTACTAATCTTGATTTAAGCAAATTCTTTGACATATTGGTATAAGGTGGGTCTGTATATCAGAGCTGAAAAAACAATAGGGATTTTTGCAGATAAATACAGTCCAGAATACATTTCTAACATTGCACTAACCAGCAAAGAACTGTTATATTTCATTTGATAATGCAGCCCCTGTAAAAATCAATGATAACTCCATTTGCTCTTAAAATCAGACATTAATACAATGTTTTCATATGTTGGTATTTTGATTTGTGCAAGCTATGCTTACTGTGAACAATTTCACACACACACACACACAAAAAAGATTAAAGTGAAACAGAGGAGGTTGTAAAACAGCATATTTGAGGATAAGGCATGCAGCAGCCTTGTTAATGTGGTGTGCAGCAGACCAAATTAAGGATGCAGATGAGTAAGGCCAGAATGTCTTCACACACCTGTTAATTACCTCTACTATATTTAACAGCTTAAGTTGAATATTCCGCTAATGTTCCAAAATATTTTCTCTATAAAATAGCAGAAGTGTGTCTGGCAGTCCTCTCTCCTCTCCTGAAAGGAATGAAACTCTGATGTGCTTCCTGGAGTTATTAACTGAGCTTGGAATTGGCATGTAGTTTGCATAAAGCTGATGTGCTTTTATACATGTATATGTACACTTACCATCAAACACACACAAACTCTTATATACATATGTGAACAAATGGAGGAATGGGACGGGTATTATACATTATAATAATTCTGGAGTGGGACTGTGGCAGTGCAGTACTCAGGATTTGTCATAAATCTCCCATTTAACCTGAAAGGCCTTAGTTTATTTGATATAAAAAATTTTATTTAATTTGTTGCCTTTACATTTTTCCATATTAATAATTGGAAAAAAAATTCCTAAAAGCACAACATACTTTTAAAAATAGAGTAATCTGAACTATTTCCAAATAGTATTCCAACAAATACTATTGCTTTGATAGCTATAGCCTTGTTTTATAGGACTTCATTATGTTATGAATTTACCAGACACGTCCTCAAGGGGTAACGAATAAGATTCAGGAAGCCATTTTCTCGGTGTTAAATATCTGTGATTAGTAACAACTGTCCATTGCCAAAGGTTAAATGTAAAACATAGTAGGATAACCCCCTTTTTTCAAATCTGAAAGCATGCATGATACCATGTTTTCCAAACCAGTGAAAATGTAAAAGCTTATTTTTTACCATAGTTAGCTTTAGAATAAATACAAGTTAGTCTGTACAGCAATTTTTGGTTCTGTAAACGAACACAGTGGATTTCCTGGTGTCATCAGGCTTCTAGCGTTCAAGCAGAGGCTAAAGATCTTAGGCTGACAGTAACTACTTTAACGAAGGCTGAGAGGTTAGTGATCATTTAGATAGCTTTGGTCGAAGCACTTGCAAGTGTATTTATAAGAGAACAGAACTTTTACATCATATATCTATTTGTGAACTGAAATGCAAGGGCTCTGTTGAAGAGCTGACTAATGTTTTCTGTGCTGCCTAACAGGCTATCACTGTCTTTTTACTCTGACACAAAGTTTTAGTGTAAGTTAAAGTGATTCACACAGTCTTTCTGCATCCTGAATTCCCTATGTGTAAAACAGTGATGATACTTCAATTCACCCACACATTACTTAAACTCCAGACTGTTCAAGGCAGGACAGTATTATCACAGCTTTCAACAAAATTGCACCACTTTTTTTCCAGTGCAACTAATAGATCATTCTTTTAACTGGATTAATTAAATGAATGAATGAAAGTGGAATTCATCCCATCTAATATTAGCAATCTAAATTTAGGCATTGAGTCTAAGCCAGTCATCTGCACTTCTGTAGTAAACGAAGAGAGGTAGAGACTCCCAAAGGGTGATTCATCCCATCCAAAGATAAGTGTCAGGCGTAGAAGGAATGAATTGCCATCTCTCTCTTGCCCTGCCCCTGCTGTGAGTAGAGGCAGCTGATACATACCTCCTCACAGCTGAAAGTAGTTGAAGTGACTTGCATTTTTTAATATACTTTGTAAAAATACTGTCATTAATCTTTCCCTGATTCATTTGTAGTAGATATAAACCCAAAGAAGAGATTCACCAGCTTAAAGTTCCAGACAACACATGATTAACATTTAAATAAATCATTGTTGACAGGAGAAATGTATACTGCTTTGTTGAATAGGATAGAATTATTTGAGGGACAAAGTTTAGCTTGATGGATAACGGAGTTGAGGCCGACCTTATCTTCTCTTCTGCTTTTGCAAAACAGAAGCCAGTACAGCCAAGTACATTTTAAACTTTTTTTTCTCTCCAAATTTATTCAAAACACACACTAGTAAAGATGAAACTACTAGCAAAATCTTCACCTACTGCATATCAGTGTGTTAATCAATAAATCAAGGTTAAAAAAATTAGCTGATACATCCACCTGTACAAAATTTGATGGTGCATTTTGAAGATGTCTGCTTGCAGGATTTCTTAGTTGTAAGAACTTTGGCTGAGTGGTTGCTCAGTGGTAATTTTGACATTAAAAACAACCACCTATCATGCAAAAAATATTTTTGCATTATAAGAAATAACTAAAATATTTTCATTGTTCAACTGTACTAAAGGGTATACATACATAACACAATATTATCCCATCATAAAAGACTATTCAATACACTAGACAGATTACTGCAATTATCATACTGAGTGTATGAACATTTGCATTTTCATCACTGTTATGTTGGTTAATACAATATTAAGCTTATATGTTTCTGTATATTTCAGTCTGTTACTAATGCATAGAAATGTATTGCTTTGAAAGGAATGGACACAGTTACATTTCTAAGCTTTGGGTTTACTTTGGTTTACTTTCGGTAAAATGCACTCACCTACCACAATACCAAAATGCATTTTTTGCTTGAGTTATGCCATGTCTTGTGTATATCACTGCAGAGATTGTCTCCAAATTCCTGCTTGAGCTTTTGCATAAGTGCATGGTAAAACAAACAGTCTTTGCTTAGCAATAATTATGTGTAATCAGTTTCACATCTTCTGATAATAGCTGATAATTGTATACTTTGAATCAGTTGTCAGACCTTTACAGACATGCTGAAGTCATGTCGATGCCTGCCATTTCTAAAAGACACGTGTAAGAGCTCCTGTTGCCCAGACTCTAAAGTATGGACTCTCTTCCCTTTGCATGAACATTTCTTTTGCCTACAAAAGATCTAAAAAAGTTATAGTTCAAAACCTGAAGAAAACAAAACAACATGAAACAACCCCCAACAAAAAACACCAAACCAAAACAAAAAGGCCATGCAGCCCAGTCAGTGCTCTGTAACTCCTAAGACATCATACTGGTTTCTCTATGTGAGTCTTGCCCAACTCTTTCTCATCAATTGGGCAAGACCTTTCCTTGCCAAACCC
This sequence comes from Pterocles gutturalis, assembly GCF_000699245.1. NCBI lineage: Eukaryota > Metazoa > Chordata > Aves > Pterocliformes > Pteroclidae > Pterocles > Pterocles gutturalis. Next base: position 22,483 of record NW_010145549.1, on the reverse strand, counting down.
AAGGCAGCACACACACAAGGGTGTCTCTGTCTTTACCACTATGTGTGACTAATTTTTCATTTCAAGCATGGGAAGATGTGCAGCAGTAGATAGGAAAAGCTCATGCACGAGGTTCTTATATCCCTCAGAGCTGTCTGTTGTTAGCTTGAAGCATGTTACATAGAAGCTTGCTTTCTGTGTACAGAACTGTCATGTACTCCGTGTTTATAAACTTCTTTCATTCTTTCAATTATTATTTGGTGTGGCTTCTCTCCACTGCTGGGCATTTTGATATGCTGCTACATTCCTGAAGCATATCTGATGTGAGGTCTTGCATCTCTTTTTACAGTAAATGTCAAACACAACCCGTGGCTTTCTGGACCGTTACATAGTACTAAATGCTAAGCAATTGCTTCATATTCTCCAGATGTGTCACGAACACTCTTCCCTCTTTGAATTAGACTCATTCCATCAAGAATACAAATAGCACTGGGAGAGTTCTAATGGAGCTGTTCTACTCTTTCTCTGCCTATGCTTGCCTTGGTTACTTTTTGTGGTGATCCATATATTTCTAGCTTCAGCTAGAGGATTGGTAGTGCATACCAATAATTAGTTAATGTCCAAGTCTGAGCTTTGAACAGCAATTATCATGTTTTTAAGTAACTGCTGTCTGCTTTGAATATGCTGTTTTCCTTCCTCACATGAGATTGTTTGGCCATCTGTTGCTTTTGATTTGGCTTTTTTCAACTCTGTCTGTAGTGCTGTGAGAACATATTTATGGAAAGCTTATCCATCAACATGTTTTTCAGTATATGTTTCAGTACGTGTTTCAGTATGTGTTTCCCTGTGACACCAGCAACACTAAATGATCCTCCAAATTCAGATTTCAACTTGCACTAAAGATTGTTTGATCAGAAATTTTATCTGTTGAATTTTATGTGGTACCTTACATGCAGCTTGTCTTTCTATGAGTTAAATCAATATTATCACTAACAGATTAACAAAAATGGGTTTTTTTGATTCATGCAAACAGTTCATGGTATGCAGTACTATCTGTCTATTGAGAATATTCACTGTCTTCTCCCATGTTACTTTGGTTGTCTTCATCTTGGTGTACAAAACCGTAATAAGGATTCATCCATTAACTGCATTTGCACAGTGTACTGTGCTTAACTCTTTCTCCATGTGTCCTTTCTCCCAGATGAAACATTTCATCTCACTTGAACTGGTTGATGCCTTTCTTTGGCTTTGTCTAGCCTGAAATATGCTCCACAGCTTACCCAACAATCCTGGTCCTGCAGCTGCCCAGATCAGAGCCTGGAATGTGCTGTGGTTTCTAGCCTATACACCTGTGTTTCCATCCCAAGGAAACCAAAGGATGCAGGCAGTGGAAAGAGAAAGGTACTGTTGCTGTTGTTGTTGAACCCACACTTAGGAACCGAGTCGTGAATTTTACATGACTTCTGTGATCATGTGTCTGCTAGCCTCACCTTTGCAGTTCAGATCAATGGGTATGACACAAATGACACATATTTTATACTGTACAAACAACAATCAGCCCACATTAAGAGAAATAATAGCAAATGTATATTATGGAATCAAGTTACTATTTTACACCTCGGAAAATCTGTAGACAGGCTTTTACATATAAGACTCTCTTAAACTATGCTGTCAATCCTGCCCGCCTCAAACTTTATCCAGGAACCTCCCTGGTTCATGGACCATGTGAGATTTACAAATTCAATGTTTTAGTATATTTTCTCACCTTTTACTCCATCCAAATCGCACTTTCCAGAGGATGTTTGCTGATCAATGGAACAAAGGTAACATTTCCTTTTATGAAAAAAGTGAATAGGCAGGTATTTGTCAATTCTGAGCTGCCATTATGTATTTCTAGGAATAATTAAACTACATAAGTTTGTATTCTGAATCTATTGTTTGCATTCTCGTGAATTCTCCATTACAAGATCTTCAATAAATATATGTATTCTCATCCTGTGAGTAACAGCACTTCTATAAAGCTCTGGCGTAAGCCAGTGAAAATGGATTGTTATATTGCGCAGAGACTCAAATTATGCAATATATATTAGTAATAACTGAAATAGTTAATGAAGGAGACATACTTCAGTTCCTTGGCTCTAAGTAATTTCTGAAGAGCACATAATACCATAACAAAAAAAAGGCATTCTGAATGCAAAAGTAGGCCAGCTAAAAAACCTAACATAACAAGGAAGCAGGTTTCCTGGGATGATGAAATGTGAAGAGATAAGTTGTGCCTAATAAAAGTCGTGAAACTAGCAACCTGGGAGTACTAACAGGTGATATGGAGAGTTAGTTTTAACAAAAATGCCATCTTGAAGCACTCAAAGAGGCAACAAGGTAATGCTAATGTACTGGATCATACGAAACTAAATTATCCATGGATACTTCAAATTCAAGCCATAGTATCTGTCTTTCATCAGAAGGGGAAGCCAGTACTTTATGCATACAGGCATTAATAATAATTAATTATCAGCATACTCATAGAGAAGATGATGACTTTGGCCTTAATCCCTGACTGTGGAAAGTTTTGCCTTATTTAGTATTACTATTCCTCTTTCATTTATAGGAGGAGGGTATATTTATAGAAGAATGCTAACCCAGTTACTGAATTGTAAACTGTGTCCAAGAAAGCAGATTCTTTTTAAACTGAAAAAAAAAAAAAAAAAAAAGGTGTGATTTGTAAATTTAATACAAGCATGGGAGAGATTTTATGATTTCGGGTAGCCATTCTGGAGTAGTTGACAAATATAAACTGAGCAACAAGAGTCTAGTAAAAAAAGTGATATTAAATAAGCCTATAAGGTTTGATGAAGCACGGTTGGTGACCACCAGAGTAGCTATTCAGAAAAGGTTTCTGGAGTCAGTAGTTAAGATTATTCATACCTGGCAGTTGTGCAGTGTATTTCTATGCCCTCCGGAGAGTTTAAAAAAGGATCTTTTAATACTGTGTGAGCTGTTCTTTAGAGGTATCAGATTCTGGTTTCTTGAAACAAAACAAAAAAAATAAATGTAGAAACTACACAAATTGTGATGGGTTTACCCCACTTTTTATGAAGAAAGTTAACTCTGTCTCAGATGAACCCAGGACACAAATTCAGACTTTTGTTTAGCAGAAAATAAATCCAAGAATGCCAGCATGGACAGAAAATGACATCTTGATCACCATGGCTATAGACACATATAAAATGAAAAAATCTAATTATTGCTTGAGATCCTGAGGGCTGAACTTACTGGAGGAAGTATTGTGTGTAGTGGTTGGATACTGTAATTACAAACAGCAACAGCATGACAAAAGACAATCATAGGTTTGTATACAGCTGTTGCTTCAAGACAGACATGTTATCTTAAAAATATGAAGTACAGGAGGGGAGAAGCTCACAGTTGCTTGCCTGGAGTTTGAAGCAGGCAGTCTCCAAAGCAGGCTGAAATAGCTGTAGATTAGGACATCATACTGTTAAAATTAATGACTTTACCAACATCTTGAAAACTGTATTCTTGGATGTGTAGTGCCCTTAAGATATGTTCTGTATTATGACCTTCTGTGTTACTGTAGATTTGGCTATGCAGGATATTCCTCATGGTGAGGGAAGGGGAGGGGAAATGAGGATTGTTTACTGTTTACCGACTTTATACCAGCTTTGCCAAAACAGAGTCCTTCTAAAATCTTTCCAAACATCATACCTGCCTGCCAAAAAAATGCTAGAGAACAGAACAGATTCCATTTTTTTTTTCTTCTGCATGAATAAGCACACAGGGAATTAAAAAAAAATCTGTTGCGATTTACTGCTTTAGATGATGACTATTAAAAAAATTTTTCCTTTTTGTCTTGGAAATGTCATCATTCCATTGGAATAGAACAGCCGTGCAATGAAACTATTTTAGTTGAAGGACATGAGACATTCAGATTTGTAATAACTTACTTCCAAGGCTCAGGCCTTGTCATCATAACTAATACTTAGAGTACTTCAACCTGTTCATCATTCCTCCCAGTATTTGAAAATTCTTGTCATTGTAAACAATATGACAACTTTCCTTAGTTAAAGGTCACAGCGGCTAAACGACTACTCAATTAAATCTTCTTTTAAGTTATTAAGCTGTAACTTTAAACATACATTGCAGCAAGAACTACATTATATAATGTCTCTCTCAGTCTTACAATTATGAGACAACACCTATTCAAAATATGAAACCGGAAATTTTTTTTCTTTGACAGTATAGGAGACTGGAGAGAGAAGTCTTAAGGGTCTGTTTAGTAACACCCTTGTCTGTTTAAGGGTGTGATCTGCATCCCTAGTTACTAATTTAGCATCAAGAAAGATGGTGGTTTAATTAGGAGCAGCACATTGTGTTTGATAAACAGATGTTCCCTTTATTTAACTGCTGCCCGCAAAGCTAGCACAAATAGATTTTTTTTTCTTTGTCACAGCCTGTTAATTTCCGGCCTCTGGTCATTGCATCCAGATATAGTTCCCAAAAGCAACACATTCCAAATTAATACATATTGCCATAAATAAGTGTTAGTTCATCCCTGCATGTCTTTATAATTTCCTTAAAGCACTGCAGCTAAGAAGTTGAGCTTCTTTATCAAAGCTGTATAACAGTCCAATAAAGCCACACCTAGTTGTCAGTGGACCAGGATTTGGGTAAACATGGTCCAACCCAGCACTCCTATGTCTGGTGACTTGGTAAACAATGAAGCATTCAGAATTTTAGGGTCATACCTACTGAGTGAATAAGACCCCACCTTGCTATTATTGCTGTAACAGCAAGGTAAACAAAAACTCAATATGCAACTCAAAAGAGCTGCCATTGGACCTACTTAAAAATAATTCTGTGCAACTGCTTGATAGGTTGCTAAGCAAATAAAGGCTCAGCTTTGTTCTACTTTTTTAGCCTCTAGGTAAATAACAAGTGTAGAAAAGCACCCATGAGTTAATGAGCAAATAAAGCTTTTAACTTTTCAAAAATTATCAGTGTTAGATACTGTAGCAGATGTTATCATGAATATATTGATTGCACCAGTTTGTGAAGAATGCTTTGCTTTATACTTTCAGATTGTATTTTATCTTCATGTCTTCAAGAGCTATGAAAGTTTAGCATCAAACTTACGCTTAAGTTGAAAGAACGACTAGATGTACTCTTAAAAATGGATATCTAGAATTTGTTTATTTTGTTATTTCAGTTTGACTTCTATCCATGTATAGCCACAATATTCATGTAGCTTAGGACATTAATACTTACCAGGGATGGATATGAACATATGTGTTTAAGTTACAGTCTGTCAATAGCTTCCTCCACGGATTTGGTTCATCATACATTTGTGATTGCTGTGTTCCAGATTTTCAAGGCTCAGCATCTAACATACAGATTACCTTTGGAAAGCTCTCCTTTTGATTATAGCTTTAAAGCTTCACAGAAACCCCATAGGAAATTCTGCCATCTCAGGTTCAAATTCTGCATTCACATACACTGATAATGCTGATGTCTAGCGGGCAGAAAAATTTCCTCTCAAGCAATCCATCCACCTCTAACTAAGAGCATTCACATTAATGGTATTTCCTGTAGGTACATAATTGTATGGGTTTGGTTATTTTGTGCTCAAGAATGGTTAAATATTTATGACCTTATATTTTGGGCAGCTGAGCACCTCCTTGAAGACAGTGAACGCCTTTGCTCCGGTCAACATGTTGATGGCTACTTAAAGGTTGCAAAGTAGAACTGCTGCTGTAGATGTGCTCGCACTTGTGAAATACTTAAGCCATGCAGGGGAACACACGAGTTACTTACTTTGCCTTTATTTCCCCAAGCAAACACACAGCTGGGGCCTATGAGTGAACTGTTACAAAGCAAAAGTTCTATCCATCCTACACCCTGTATTTATTTACACCAATGGGACTTCTTGTTTGAATAAGGGATGGTAACATAAGCATTTCCAAAATTAAATTTTAAGGTTTTCCACGTGACTGTAAGGGGCTTTTCATGAGTACTCTTAACTGAAAAAAATTAGAGAAGAAATCATACATGCTGTAGTAACAACTATGAGTCAGAAAAACTACTGTGAGCCTTACACCTAGAATACACTCATTAGAATCAAGCAAATCACAGCTATGTGGTGAGCAAATCAATGATCACAATAGCTTTGCTACTGCAAACAAACTGCCCTTTTATTACATAAAATAGGATAGAAAAGCAAATTAGGCCACAAGTAGTAACATAGTTCAGTTGTAATACATGATACAGTTCCTGCTTCACATTTGCTAACAGCTCTGGTTTCTCTGACATGACTATCCCAAAGTCTCACTTTTAAAGAAATGTTGATATTTTATGTCACTTTGAGTATAAGCAAGTTCGGTGTGGAAGAAGACAATTATGAAAAAGAACTCTTAATGTTGCTTTTCTAAAATGAATTACAAAAACAGAGGGGAGTGTTCACTATTAATAGGCTGATTCCTACTAAGCAGGAGCAGGAGAAGGAGATGCCCTAGCTCCAGTTAGAAGATAATATGACATCCCATAGCTTGCTGGCAGTTTACCCCAATGTGGAAGAACTCAACCTATGGTCATTTTACAACAGCCCTCTTTATTAGCAGAGGCACATTTTGGCCCAGAGATTGAAAAAAGGTGTACAGATCAAGGACTAAACTGTTCACCTTTGTACCTGAAACATACTAAAGAACTTGTTTAGCAAAGAGACCTGTCCTGGGTGCATTGCAATTCTGCTCTTAGAGTTTAGGTGAATTTACAGATTTGCAGATAGTTTGCAGCCACAGTATGCTTTTTGCCTTTCATTCACCAGCAGGACTTGGTTCTGTTTTGCAAAGTAACCAGCCTCTAAAATGTTCACATTTGCCCATCTATGCTGTATTTTAGCTTCACTTTGTGCTTTTGGCTCCTTTAGCTTTTAGAGTCAGGAAAATATTGCTCGATAGGAAGGGTTATTTTTTGGTTGCCAGAATTCCTTTGCAGTTTTAATGGAAAGAAGCAGAACTTTTTGGGGGGAGCCAGCATCTCATTTCCATTCCACTCTCATACAGCCGCTGTTGTATTTGCAGGGCCTGCAGAATGTAACTGCTGCGGCGGGGCGAACAAAGACACCATTCAGTGTGGAGAGCAGCTTCACTTCTGCACCACTCTCTGGCCATGGCGAGGTTGGCTGGAGCACGCTATCTGACCGACACGGGATTCACTGCATGAACAAAACTCCCTAAGGACGCGTGTTTGGCGTCCTGAATTAGTCCAGCGGGATATAGACTTCCTTTTCAGAATTGGCGTGAGCGCTGGGAATCAGCTGTGACTTCCTTTTGTTTCCTCGTTCTTTATGTACAGATGTATTCTTTGGGATCATATTTAAAAAAACTATTGCTCATTAGAGCTCAAATGGCTGGTTCCACTTCCCCAACTGTGTTCTGGGATGGTATGTTCCAAAGTTACAGAAACTGTAAGAGGACATTGTTTCTAATCTGCTGCTTCTGAAATCCCATCGCAGGGGTCATTTCCTGACTTTTATGCTGTTCCGATCCAGTCCTTTGAAAGTTCCCACCCCCTGTGGTTTTTGTAAACAAAGTATGTAAATGAGGTATTTTCCCATATCTATTTCCTAGGTTATGCACATAAAATAATTTTGTTTATTATTGTATTTAAGAAAATTAATGTAGGCATTTGCTAATTTAAATAATTAAAATTGGATTAAGTTATAAACTAAGTGTTTAAAGAGAAAGGAACACCTTATTTGTTTGTTCATTTTCAGACTTCAAGTTGATGAAAATATCCAAAAATATGTTAAAGTTTCATAAGATGTTTAACACTTCTTAGCGAGAACTCATGCCAACTTTCAACACATCTGTTTCTTTAATGAGCAAATACAGGTCACAACTTTCATTTCCAAGCTCTAAATTACATAGTATCCATACTAGATTTGCAAGTCAGGCTTTGCTTTGTAGATAAACAACAGATAGAGCTGAGAGAGGCTAAGCCACCATGACCTTAAACACCATTTCAACACAGAGTCACCATTACAGTCTGTGCCAGTACAACATCAGAAGCCAGCAATTAAAGAGAAAGATGAGTCAAGCTAGGATTAGTGGATCAACTTTATTCCTAATGAAATATCATTGAAGCAATGGAAGTTTATGTCATGGATGAATAAGGCTCAGTATGTCTGTGGCTCAACCACATCATGAACAGATATGGCAGAAATCTCCTCCCAGTTGAACCAGTTTAGCTCCAGTGACTTCAGGGACATAATCCTTATTTAAATCACTATGATCAGTGCAATTGGATGTATGGTACAGTTCTGACTTGAAGAATAATGCAAGCAAACCTCTGATTTGTGTAGTACGTTGTGTTTCCTCTCTTCTCTCCCAAAGTAAAATTATTTTATTTATACTCATCTCCGCAAAATGTGGACATCATTAAAGGATGTGTCACAAGGATTTGGTGTTTCAGTTCAGATATACATCCAGAACTTTAACAGTTTCCAGAGTTTACCTGATCTCATCCAAACTTATCCAGTCTGGAAATTAGCTATCTCCTAAAAACAGTCTGTCTTGTGATTTTGAAGTACTTCCTTGTTTCATTCAGGTCAGCTGTAGTGCAAGAACAGCCTTTCTCACAGTATTTTGGCATTTCCGATTTCAGTTCTGGCTGAAACAGAGAAGTGCCAAGGCATGAGAAATAACTTTGCAATAGCTTACAAAACATTTTTAAGAGATTAGATTTGCTCCCGGCTGTTTTGAATTTCATGTTAATTTTATTGTAGGTAGACTGATCTAGCTATTTCCACACAGTAATTTCCCTAGTTTTTTTACTGACCAAACATAATTTGTCTAGTAGCATTTTCCAAAGAACAAAGCAATTTGAATGGAGTGGAAAAACTAGCTGGCACATAACTCATAGAAAGATTACTGGACTGTTGACAGATTTTTTTTCTGCACTTTTTAACCTAGCTCTAAGTTGTAGTATGCTTATCCTCAGACTAAGTGGCATAGCTAGATTTATTAAGAGCAGTATTAATGACTGAGTCATGTATACTGCAGCGAACAAGAGGCAGAATCCTGTTACACCTTACCTGGCAACATTCTCCTGTAGTAGGAAGTCCTCTAGTAGTGTGAATAAGGATTTTTGATACAATTGCATCAGCATTCCAAGCCAAGATTGGAGAGTAATCTTTAGCAGTGGTATTGTCTAAAACTTATGACTTTTTATTTGTTTCTATTATAATTCTTATATTCCATATAAAGGAATAAAAGATCTTCATCTGTAATTGAAATGGGTCAATCATTGGCATAAACTTATTTGGGTCATCAGCTTATACCCTTCAGAACCAGCCTCTGGAGGAGTGAAGATAAGTTGCAAACAGGCAATTGAAGAAAACAACCCATGGATGTTTGATTTATCCTTCATTATTTTTATTTGATACTCCCATTTCCTGTATTTAGACATAAACACATACACACACACATGTATTTGAGCTTTTGTTCATGAAAATCCAACTTCTGCAGGCTGCACTTGAAAGGCACACACCTACATGGCTGTTCAGCAGCAATCTCTCACACAAGGGTACAAACAAAATTCAGATATAATACTTTCTGCTAAAGAAAGCCCTGATGATGTGGCAGCCTTATTCTTGAAGGATGCACAGACACAGTCGGTGAATTCTCATGGAATGTAATAGAGGCAGTTGCTGTCCAACTACACAAGTGCCTGCAAATTTTAGTGGCTGCAAAGCTGTCTGATTGTTTTGATTTTTTCCTTCTTCCCTCATACTTTCAGATGATCAACTCAATTATTTTTAGGTGTCCGTTAAGAAGAGGTATAGGAAGGAGGAGAGAGTCTGATTAAGAAAAAAGAAAATCTAAGCTATAAATAGCATTAAAGAAACCAAATGATGCAGACAATATGATGCTACTGTAATAAAGAAACCTTATCTGGCCTAAGGAGCTGCAAAGGGTGAGGAATTAGTCTTCCCTGTTTCACCAAGATAAAGAGGATAACCAAATGAAAAGTCCATCTATTTTATTTTCTTCTCTTCTGACCTTTCAGATTATCTGTAAATATATTTTTAATGCTAGTTGTTGCCAGTAGATTTACAATCCTTGGGACACAAATTCTTTTCTTAGCCATTGTTCAGATAAATGAATCAAAGCAGTAGTCATGGAAATGCAAGCTTTTACTATATTGTCTAATGACCTGAAAAATATTACCACAGAAAGGTCTCCAGGGACTGACCTTCTAACACCTCTAAAAAACCGGCTAATTAATTCCAGTTTTTCTAGTTTTTTATTTCTTCAGAATTCTTGGCCATTAAAAAGAAGCTCCTGGCATATTTCATCTTGCTCATCCAAAAAAATTAGCCATGAAATAAACATTAACTTGGTAAAAACTTTTTAACCAAAACTCCAGCAACTTCTTTTGAGTTGTATTATCAATAGGTCCAGCCTGCACAACTGCCATGGGGTTTCATATACATTAGAGCTAGTTGAGGACTTCATGTCAAAATGTTTTGGGCTTTCTTTCTCTCCTTGTAGAAAATATAGTGTTGCAGTATCTTATTTTTTTTCCACATGAAAAAGATTTTGTGCAGATTCTCTCCATATTCCCATCAGGAAAACCAAGAAAATAAATAGATTCTTTCCAGTTGGCTGAATATGAAACCAAATATTCTGGTTTGCTGAACTAATCTGAAGTGTTTCAGTTTAAGTCAGCACATACTGAAATGCATATCCCTCCACAGCTGCTTTGCTATATGTCTCATACCCATGTTCCCTCTTGTGGGCTAGTATTTCTTGGCCAAACTCTCTCTTTTCAAATGAGATGGATGGTGCTTCATCAAACACATGTGACCTGTGTGTTAAGCAAAACACTTCAGTTTGGCCATATGAAAATATGTCAGTTGTGAAAATGCTGAAATTAAGTATTTCCTTATTTCTGCTCTGGAAATTTTCAAAATATTATGTTCAACACAATAAATAGGAATTTCAGCTTTTGTTTCACTATGAGATGAAATAATGTATTGCAATATTTTTAGTCTCAATGAGATGATGCTCTGATTTTCATTCAGCTCAGGCACGAGGGTGGAGAGGCACTGGACCAGGTTGCCCAGAGAAGTTGTGGATGTCCCCTCCCTGGAGGCGTTCAAGGCCAGAACAGAAGAAGATAGCAGCTTGTGTGTTTCTTGCACTAAGGCCTGAGTTTTCTCCTCTGAAATGAGTGGGAGCTTTGTCACCAACTTCAATGAGTAAGTATCATCTTAAATGAATATTTATGGGTATAAAAGGAAAGCCACTGGACATGTGGTTATCGCCCAATAACCCACATCCTGCTGTGTTTTTTTGCTTACACACATTATAAATAGCCACTTTATAATAGAATTGAGTTAGCCACAGTTAAAAGAAAATAAACTTTTAAAGTGAAAGTACTTTTACTTGTGATTGAGTTGCTTGCTAACGTAGCTTGATATTGAGAAGGAGTAGATCAGTAAAAGCCTGGCTTGTTTTAAGGTCTAGTCTGTCTTCTGAACTTCTGAGAAAGCAGAGAAACAAAATCAGCAAGGCTGTTCTTTAACCATCTTGGATGATTTGTTTAAAAGTAAAACAAAATATAGAATGTCTATTGATCATAAGAAGTACCTGCATGAACTGATGTGTTGATTTTGCTTTTCATTCAGAACACTTTCTGTATAAGAAACAGAGTTATGGGGTTCTGCTTAAGCATTTTATCATTTATTTTTGTAAGAACGCTCAAAATTATTTTTCTGTCTGAGCCAATAGCACTTACCTAAAGCAAACAGTGTGAGATCCTTTTGATTTTTTTTCTTTCTTTGTGTGTTTGTTCTTCTCTGCTTCATCACTGACTGGGAACTACCAAGTATTTTAGAACAAACGGAACCAGAAATTAATCATAAGGGGATCAGGGCATTTACATGAAGTCCTTAAGCTTCCTAGGAATGAAATCAAACTGGATGTTAAAAAAGAAGAGATGTTCCATAAAGTAAGTGGAATTATTTGTGCATTAAGGAAAATATTCAGACATTTGATCTATAGAAAATAATCCTCTAATTTCATGGTAATTCTTTGTTTTCAGTCAATCCCTGACTGATATAGAATGTACAAGTCCTTCTTTTAGTTGAATGAAGTGATATAGTTTCTCTTCAAAACCATTTTTATAACTCAGAAATTTGCTGGTGTTCTTTGCACACATAGAAGATTATCCCTTGTTCTTTATAGATACTACTTGATTAAGCAGTGCCTCTTGTTCCAATAGTATCAAAGAAGGGAGTAGATGAGCTTTCTGGATGTTCAGTTTTGTAGTATGTAGCTGTCCCTAGTGAAAACTCCACTTTAAATTACTTGATGTCTAGGAAAATATTCTTTGCCTGCATGCTGAACAAATTGTACATAGCATTTCACAAGTTCTGAATTTAGCTTCCAGCGGCTTTTGGCAGGAAACTATGATACTCTTAAACAAAATACCGCTGGACCTATGAAGGAGCACTGTGGTTCATTCCAATTTATGAAGATCACCTTCATTAGTTTAATTCGAATATCACTCAACCAAACAAAAAGGTGTTATGTTGGAGAAATAATGCAGAGAAATGTCAACATCTTTTTAAAAAAGCAATTTTTATTTGTTTATTTTTTAAAAATGCTTTCCAGTATCTACAAAAGAGAGAAAGAATGAATGCTTTTTGTCACTGATTGATTACTACAAGGAACATCCCAATGCATCATGTGTCATGTATTATTATATCAAGTATTGTGTTTTGACCAAAAGACACTTTTTTGTATCCACATTCTATCATACTTTTTTCAGTACACTTTAGCTATTGAAATCTATTTTCCATTTACCACTGTATTACATATTAATGAATAGAATATTTAACACAAATCCTGCTCTCAACTGTAATACAGGGTATGTGAATGACTTTGGGATTCATCAAAGGCAGTTATTGATGGTCACAAGTATGAAACTTCACTAGCAACCCTTCACTTTTGTCTGGGTTTCAGGTTTGCACTTGTTGTTCTTTGGTTCTGACTACGGATTTACAGAGTGTGGCACAGGCAACAATCAGTAGAAAAAAGCTTTAAGCTGAAAGCTTTTCTTGTGTTTATGTTGTAACTTCAACTAAAGAATTTAACTTTTATTTCCACATACCAAAAGAAAACAATCAGGTGATAATAGACTATTTAGTGGTTATAAAAATGGAGAGCACATGCAAAAGGCCACACAAAAAAAGCACGTGGTAGAAGTGACAGTAGAACCTGGGAGGTCTTGCAGACTGTTCTTTGCTCTAACCACCTTTACACTTCTTCACTTCCATGTCACCTGTATCATCAGTGTAATCTACAATGACTTAATGGATTTTGAATACCCAATTTTTCTTCATTCCCTAATACTTCCTAAGGAAGTATTTTTTTTCATAAATATATAGCTTGCGTATTTGTGGACTTGTTATTTATTTTCATGTATTTTTAAATGCCTTTAAAGGATACAAGCCTGAAGTTGTGCACACTGCCATAACTAAAAAACAGCTGGATTTATTGTTGTTCTCTTTATTTCCCCTGGTTTTTGTTTCTTTCACTTGCCATTTCGTCAAAAATAGGGCTATAAGCAGTCAGAGGGAAGCGTTCTATCTTGCTCTGTGTTTTTAAGGCTTTCTCTCTGACATGGCTGTGTTATGGAAAGATTAAATTTAATGTTAATAATGATGCCTCTGATGCCATGAAGACTTTAAAACAAATGCTCAGTCCTTGCACCATTGAAATACTAGCAATTTGCCACCAACTTCAGTACATCCAGGATTTATCCTCTGAATCTTTGAATTAGCAAAAGTTTAAAGTATGTTCCTGATTGCTGTCTCTCAGCAGAGAATACATTTGTAATCTGCCTACTTTTCACTGACTGTTTTGTGGTTTTCTGTCACACCATGAAATTAAAAGGCAGTGTATTGGTAAACATCTATTAGTACTTATATATATAATTTATTTTATTTTAAGTAACTATTGATCATGTATGGCATAGATTCAGTCACTGATTTACTTTGAGGCATTTTCTAGAAAAGTAGTTTTTATACTGGCTTTTACTAGTTTAGCATCTTTTTGCCTTCTTAGCATCTGAATTTATATCTACATAAACCCACTGTTTCTTTTCCTGAAAATATGTCAGGGTAAGTATTGATGAGTTTTCTGTAATTATGTTTAACTTATTTTTTTTTAAAGTGCAGAAGTATTTACAAGTTCACTGAGCTATCATGTTTTAAACTGAAATGTATCTCATTTGTTGGTTCACTTTTTTTCATGAGTATCAGAAAATAATACTTTCTGTATTTGTGTTTATTCATATGTCTCTTCTGTGCTTGTTCTTCCTAACTTCCTTCCTTAGGGAATTGTTTTTTTCTGGGGATTTTACATTTGCAAATGTTTCTTCAGATAATTTTAGCATTCAATAGTTCCTTACAGTTCCAACAGAAAAGTTGCTATATTATTCCATAGTGTTTGTAAAATAAATTGTTCTTTTATTAAAAGATAATTTTCCTCTCTTAAATATTTCCAGTTTCTTACTGAACAGTTCCAGTTTCTTTAACAGTTACAATTGATCTCACTGGAAAAATGACAGATTTTAGTGACCACATTTCAGAAATGTATAAGATTCAGATGAACTATTATAATCATCTAGTCTTACTTTGTTAGCAATGCAGGACACATAACTTCTCTGACCAAATTCTTGTTTGAACTAAAGTGTATCTTTTAGGAAAAAAATAGCCAGAAGATATCCAGGATAGAAGCAGAGATATAGGAAATACATTAATGACAAGGCTCTATAGGTTACAGAAAGTGTTGTGAGCAATTAAAAGATACAAGATGTAGAGAGAAGCCTGAGGTACTGAGCTAAGAGTATCTATCAATGTATAAATCAACAGAAAACCAAGCTTCCTTAATTGTGGTAGTCACAGAACAACCTGTTACTGTTTGATTTCTTTTTTTTTTTCCAATATTTAGCTGAATGCCTTGTAACAGTTTAAGACTGTTCTAGTAATATTATTAACCTTTTTCAACCAAACTTGTAATATGTTCTTTATCGCTACCATATTCCTTTTTCTTCCTCAAGTTCTTTTCTCTTTTCTCTTTTCTCTTTTTTCTCTTTTCTCTTTTCCCTTTCCTTTCCTTTCCTTTCCTTTCCTTTCCTTTCCTTTCCTTTTTTCCTCTCTTCTCCTCTCCTCTCCTCTTCTTTTTTCTTTTCTTTTCTCTCTTCTCTTCTCTTTTCAGAAAAGGTCTGCAGTCGTTCCCAGAAAAAAGTAACTATGAACTTTGTGCAGATTGTCCAAAAAAGTGGTGCTGGTATTGAAAACTGCTCTGAGGAACTTGTTAGTATTGGATTTAAATTCTTTCACATGTTCCCCTACTTTCATGTATCAAGAAAGTTTTATTTCAAAGCATTGCCAACTTGACTGAAAAGCACTTCATGTTTAGCATTATTTGTTCTTGTCAAGTAATTTTCAAGTTATCCTAAGGCAAAACTTATCCAAGAAGTGGGACTTGAGATTCCATTCCACAGCAGCAGAATGCCATCTTTTCATTCTTTCATAGTACCAAAGAACTGGATTTCCGACAAGCTGAATTCCAAAGACTAATATTGTGACTGACAAGTAACACCAAGAACAGCAGCCTTATTTTTTTCATGTGTGACAGGATGCTTTTTGGTAGTTTACATGACTTAGAACACACACTTCTGTTTTCTTCATGGAACCTTTGAAGCAAAAATGGAAAACCATACGGCAGTAACCATATAAAAGGAGGACACCCACGCACATTAAAAATAAGATCAGTGCAATAATGTCTTACATTCATTTACTTATATCATATCTCTATAATTATGTCAGACCAAAACATCCCTTACTGAAGTCAGCTTAACCCCACACACACATATATACACACAAAATTATTTGAATTTTCCTTTCTAAGGACCAAGATTATCTTTGACCCCTGACTGACTACAGCTATATTCTGCTATGGGCATTCTGTATGCAATTTGGATGATTGGTGGAAAAAGCTACTAGTTTTTGGCTAGTGGAACTATTTTACAATCCATTCTACATCATCCTTATTTTCTTTACTACTCTGGCTTTTTTGGCTACCTACATTACACTGTGACTTCATTACTGCGTATTGTCAAGGAAAAAAAAAAAAAAACAAAACCACACACAACCAATAAGAAAATTCCAAAGCTGTTAAGCCGCTTATTTTATACTTTTTTTTAGAGTCTTCATCTTTTTCCACATGCATTTTCATGACTATTTGTAATGATTGGAGAAATTCTTTTTCTTGGTTTCAAAGTTACATATTGCAGTTTGAAATATCTTTTGCTAATGCATGAGAAGACAGAAGTCCAAGTCTAATGGAATCAACTTCATATTACCTAAAGCTTCTCAGGATGGGCGTGCTGAGTCCCCAGTTTCAGGACAGAAACCACATTTCTATAGTTTGTAGGCTAAATCATTCTCATAGAAGCCGCGGTTGTTTCCAAGAGAAGATGGTCCCTGCACCAACAAAATAAGACCTGAGGACACAAAAGAAAAGGTCATCTCGATTCTTCTCCCCACTGGACAAAACGTAGAACACGGCTGCATTCATCTAGGAAGACAGTGTCAGCTCAGAGAAAAGCTACAGCAGTTACCTTGCTTCCTTCCCTGAGTTGTGTCTGTCGGTTGATAATCAATATGTGCTGATGGAAACCTTGGCTGGGAAGACTTGTGTCAAACTGTGGCAAGCAACGAGGCAACACAACGAGCAGAAACGAGTAAGGGAGAACACAGCTGGAGACATGGTTTTCAGTGCTGCATTCTTACCACTATGCATTGTTCCCCCTTAGCTGTGAAGTTGCCATGCCATTGGTTTATCTTCTATTCTTTGTTGTTGGCAATTACTAGATTATACACAATTAATTACAGGAGCATCTGAAACCCAGTTAAAGTTACATTTACTGAAGGGAAAAACTCTGGTGTTATTACAGACACTGTACTTAAGAGTGTCTTTATCATTCATTTTAATAATAACAAGGGCTGCACTTGTCCAGCGCAAGTACCTATATTTATTCACTACAATGAAAATATCAAATCAGCATTTCCTTTAACCTACTGTTTGTCTACAGTTTGCAGATCCATTTAGAGTGTAAAATTGAGATTTTACAAGGAATTAAAGTCTTTATGCATTTCACTTGCTGCTTTTGGCAGCCACATATATATATACTGTTAACAGTTTACCATAACCTCTGTGCAGAAAAAGGTATTTACAGTTGTAGTGTCATGTACCGTAGTTCAAACCCAAAATATCTGTGACAGATACCCTAACACTGTCAGAATTATTAATCCTGGCATTTAATTAATGATCAAATTTCAGAGGCTCTTTTAACTGGCCAGCTAATTTAACAATTTGCTGTTACAATTTGAAATAATTTGCACTTCATCAAATTGACAGCATTAGGTGATTTATTTAGAAAACACTGGCTACCTCCATAAATTTTTTTAAGCATTACAGATTTCCAGCTTTTATCATTGTAATTTGTATTCATAGTGTGTAAAGCTGAAATTTTTTTTTTTATAATTTTAAATAAGTAAGGTGCTGGAGCATCAGTGTGGCAGGTATTATTTCATAAAGCTTACACGTGTGACTACATTTAGCAGATTCCATTGAGTTGATTACTTAGCTAAATGGAAGGATGACTTTAAAATAATTGTAATCATGTGCCTCATGGCAATACAGTTAGCAAAAAAGGGCAATACTTTCACCTAAAGGGGTTCAGAAAAGAGTTCTGTTACTTTTCTGCCTATCTTTTGCTGTATTTCATGAAGGGAAGTTTACTTTGTAGAGTCTGATGACCTAATCAAGGAAATAATGCCTACAATAGTTTTCCCACATTCTACGTAGAAGCAGTTTTAAAAGACACATAAAAAAGGAAATGGAATTTTACAGGAACCATGAAGAACAGCCTGCTAAAAGGGGCATCATTTTGAGAAGATTTTAAGCGATTGGAGAAACAGCAAATACAGATGTTAGTCACTAGCAATGCAATATGTTGACAAGACTGTGGCATTTGTGAAAGTTGAAACTGCACAGGGAATGCTGTTTTATTTCTTGCCGTGTGCAAGAGAGCTAAGATGAGCTACAAATCTCTGTGCTCAGACTCCGCATTTTCGCATTATATTGTCTCTGGTTCTCCTGGAACTTCCAGAAACCTTGTCCCTCTTTAGGATATGCAGTAACAGTGCATGTTAAAATTCATTCTGTCTCTGTTAGCACTCCAGAAACATGAGCCTCTAAAAGAGATGATCCTATACTCATTCTTACACAGAAAATAGAAGTTGACTCACTGTCGGTTATGTTTGTGATAATAGTTAGTGACATTATTTAGGACATCGGAGATGGAGGACTAACATCTTTCTCAGCCTGAGCCTTTTCATATCTACCTCTCCCTCCTCTCCGTGGCAGTTCTGTAATCATCCGCTGACAAACCCTCCCAGGTGAGATGTGGTGATATTGAATTGCCACAGAACGACCAGACAGAAAAAAAGTCTCTCTACTCTCAGAGTGTAAAACTCAAATAAGTTATTTTACAGCACTGAATTAGTTGAACCTGATTTATAAGTACAGAGACATAAATAAAAACTATTTTGTGACTGTTGCGGTAATGCAATAAAAACAGTTTAAAAAGTTTAAGATAGAATCATAGAAAATAATTATTTGTCCACATAATTCTGAGAAAAAAATTGTATTATTTAGACATCTGAAGCATCTATCAGCTTTGTATATTAGACATGAAGATCTGAAACCTTTGCCAGCATAACTTCACATGTTTAAACTTAGGTAATAGTTTAAGTACTTTGTTGCATTAAGAGCTGTCTAGCATCAGTTCCCCATCAGACATGGTAGTTATATGGTCAAAGTATTTTATAAAAACTTACAAATTAGTTGTCTCCTTGTACTTGTGAAATTGGAACAATATCATAATCTTCGGTTATAAACGGAAAATCTGACAAATTACTTTTTCAATTTTATGCAGCTTTGGTGACAATGTTAGAGGCCAGACTGCAGAACTGGTGTGTCTTTTTGCACACCACAGAATGGTCCTGCAGTTAGTTTCTTCTGTAGAGAGTTCTTGTCTTCAAAATCTCACCCATTGTTTTAAATCATATTTTACAGTCTAGAATACCACTTCTTCTTGAGCGCCTTACCCTTTTTCAGTAATACTCTCTAGTTCTGCCTTTGACATTGGTGCAGAAGTATGAAAGGATGGCAATACTCCAAACTTTAGCTTAACGTCTAAGAGTGCGTTACAATACCTGCCATAAATTACAGTATGCCTAGTCAGTCAACGGATACTTGCTACTGTAGTGGTCTGGGAAATAAGATACAGTGCTGCAAAGTTGTCTTAATACTTCCTGTACCTTCATGGAGTCCAGCAAATGGAGCACCCAAAGGATTTTTATATTTTAAAGCAGTTATACCATCCTTAATTTTAAGGGAATACCAGTGTTCATCTACATTGGTCTGAGTAAGAAATCAACACAATTGCCTATGGTGTACTACAAATTTTATAATAAAATGAAATTACAAATGTAAAACTGTAACAAATCCATGCATTTAGAGTATAACAGTCCCTTTCAACTCAGGTCCACAAACAAATCTGATATTAGTCACATCTGATATTAGGCACTATGGTTTTATTGAGTTTTGGTCAGCTTCTGTATACAGGAATTTCATCCTTGTATGAAATTGTCTTAATTCGTGCAAGATCATGATGTTATTGCCCTTACATGTCTTTAAAACTTACAAGCAGAGAAGTACAATAATAAAAAATCAAAATCTCACAACTAGTCATATGCTTGAAGGCAGATGTACCAGAGAGCTTTGTGAACTTGGTTCTCCCCCTGTGAAAAGAAAAAAAAAAAAAAAAAAGAAAAAAAAAAGTCAGTGACAGTTATTTTTTATCAATATTGTTTGAATCATTGCAACACCTTCAGGCTCCAGTTAGAGATCCATGCTCCACTGTCCTCAGTATTACACACACATAAACTGAAGACTGTCCTTGCCTAAAGTTTCTTCCTGTTTTTCAGTCTGATGTTAACGATTTGAAGGGGATTTTTTTTCTCTCTTTGTTTGTGTTGAAAATAATACATAGCAACATCTTTTATGGTGTCTGGGATTCTGTATTTAGACTCACGTAAACAGATCCTTACTTCCGTGAATTCAGTGAAGTTCTATGTAGGAAAAAGAATAAAATTAAAAGTTCAAGGCTTATGTGAGCATCATTGCCAACCTGTTTGTGGCACACAACACTGTTTCTGTATGCAGGGTGACATGGAAAAATTTGTGTAGTTGAGACAGAAAAATCCTGAGAACTCTTTTCTTTCCACTCTAGTTTCGGCTTCCCTCTTCTGACTGCAGGTATCTGTTGTTTTTTCATTGGTTGGTTGGGTTTTTTTTCTTTGTGTTAATTGTTGTGTTAAAAAAACCTGCCCAAGGCAAGATTCAGTCCAAGTCGTGCCTGTTAGAGCCAGGTAATTACTTAAGAACTGAACATAAAATCCTGGGTTTTTTCCAGGTAACTGGTAGGTCAGTTTAATTGGTACTTGATTGCTTCTCTGTAGTTAAAAGCATTCTTGAAGGAAACTGGTATTTAAAATATGTCTGATCTCTGTATTAGGCTACATCCTGGCCAGGTCATTCTTGGGAGGGGAGAATGGAAGAAGGTCTAGAAACTCCAGGGCATATAAATGAGGGAAAAAATAATTAGTGGAGCATAATATCTGTAAGAATTATTTATTAATTGCGAGCCTAAAATCTAGATAATTTTCCTAAGTCTGAAAATTTAATGAAATCTGTCATAGCTTTGGATAAGATAAGATATGATATGATACGATACAATACTTTTCTACCCTCATTTTCCTATGGTGGGAGAAAGAAATGGCAATACTGACTGATCTTACAGGTTAGCATTCAAGATGAGTAAATTGAATATGAAAAGTGGTCAACATGTTAGTAGAATGAGAATAAGCAAAAGCCAGGCACAATGTATTATTCAAGTGGAGTAGTTTATGTGCATGTACAGTTACTGTTATGTAAAGTATCACAGTTACTGAAATCTCAGCTTTAAAAAAAAAAAAAAAAAAATTTAAAGAGATTTCAGGAGTATTACTCAGAATCCTGTTCTCCCCCTAAGATCCTTTGTGCTGTCTGAAAGATCCAAAAAACAACAGGGGGGCAGACTTTATAGCAGAAGAAGCGAAAATGCTGTCAAAAGCTAATGTAAACAAATTTCAAATATAGAGAAAAATGTATGTATTTTCCTTTCCCTATGACTCAGTGATGTGTTACGTTTAGTATTGTCAAGCATATGTGTTTAAGGCAGAAATGTGATTACATTTCAGCTGATGCTCTTTCTTTGATTTCACAACATACTTGAATTCTGCACAGCTCTGTATTACTCACTGAGATAAAAATGATAGCAAATGAATTGAATCTACCTCATTCAATAAATTTACCATGAAAGACAGTAAGAGCAAGATAATCAAACTCCTTTCTGCTTTTCCACTTCATCGCTTTGGCCCTGTTTGGTACACTTCATTTTTTTCAAATGAGGTTAAAGGGTAGTTAGCAGGCAGGGTAGTACAATACAAGTTTTACTGTATCTCTGAGTCACCAAAAATCCCAAGCAATTCTGGTATCCAGATTTGTCCGCTTGGTCCACCTCCTTGCATCTGGCAGAACTTCAGTGTCAGAAACAGGAACATAGACCGGTTTAGTACAAAAGTAAGTGAGCAGCAGGAGCAAAAATTATGTATGCGTATTAAGAATGTGCACAACTTAGTCTCTTTTCCCTTACGGTCTCTAGTTCATCCATTTCATAGGAAATCACAGCTGTTCAAGTTTATAGCGATCTCTTTAAAAGTTGGACATTCAGAGATTTGTGAAAAGCTGACTTAAATTTAACAAATAGCATTTACAGCAAGATGAGGCCAGCTACTTTTACAGAGTTTGGTTTACTGAAAAATAATACTAACAGACATCTCTCAGTATATAATCGCCTAAATAACTAATATATTATTAAGGCGGAAGCAATAAAAGAGGAGTTGTTATTTAACTTAATAGTAAACATTTTTGCTACCAGAGTAGCTTCTGTATTTCACCTCAGAGGTGGCTGCACTGCAGTGACACATATGTAAGTTTTGGTTACGAAGTATCTGAGCCCTTCCAAAAGAGGATACAAACATTACTACAACAAAAAGTATTGTGAATGAGAATGTTCCAGAACAAATGCCATTTAGAAAACGTGCTATCAAAAATATTTCTTCAGAAAACACAAAAAGAAAGAACAGCAAATAATCAATAGATTTCTTTTTCTTCAAAGGTTTGTTCTATAGAATGTTTCTTGCAAAAATGCTTTCCTGGTTTTTGTAGAACTTGCTTTC
>NW_010145548.1:0-19031 GCF_000699245.1 Pterocles gutturalis | reverse complement strand
TCCCACAAAAGTTGCATAGGCCCCATCCCTGGACGGGTGCAAGACCAGGCTGGATGGTGCCCTGTGCAGCTGCTCTAGTGGCTGGTAACCCTGCCCACAGCAGAGGGGTTGAAACTAGATGATCTTTAAGGTCCTTTTCAACCCAGGCCGTTCTGTGATTCTATGATTCTCCCCCAAGAAATCTTAGGAGGGAACTCTCAGTATTCCATTACTTAAAGGGCAGAGGCTTTCTCTTCACCAGGAGCCACACTGAGGAGACAAGGGACAAGAAGCACAAGTTGCACCAGGAAAGGTTTCATCTTGAGATGAGAGATTTACACCGAGAACAATGATTTACTGGAACAACTTCCCCAGGAATGTGGTAAAGTGCCTATCAGTAAAGATCTTCAAGATGTGATTGGACAGGGTAATCTCATCTAGGCTTCCTTTCCCATTAATGGTTTGGCCAAATGGTTTTTTGAGGTCCCTTCCAACCTCAGCTTTCCTATGGTTTTATGAACCTCCCTTTGTTTTTCAGCATGCGTCCCACTTCCTTCATTTGAAGGCTCCTCAGTGTATTCTTTTAACAGAAGAAAAAGCAAAACCAATTTCATCTGCCCTTTCCATGCTACTCATTATTCTGAGGACCTCTACAGTCTATCTTAATTTGTCACTTCTCCCAGCCTCAGAGTCCTCAGTCACTTCTACTCTTCACACATTTTTTCCTCAATCATTTTAACAAGTTTTATCTTACTATTCTGGAAGCTCTCCAGCCTCTATAGCACCCCCTTTCTTCAAACATTCTAGCAACAGTAACTCCAATAATCTTTCTCTGTTAGGAACCCTCAAGTAACCTAAAATTTAAGTCTTGACTGACAGCAATACCCCCCACTGGCATAGGATTCTACAAAGTAACTATAATGCTACCATATAATCTAATGGCCCATAAGAGATAGGACACAGCTTCAGTTTCTACTGAACAGTAGGCTTTCCTCTATACCTTCAAGGAGCACCAGTGCACAAATCCAACCCTGCATGACATGTGGGACTGAGCTTCACAAGGTACTACTCCAGTGCTGAACTGCAAACTACTATCCACAGTCCACAAGAAAAGTTATAAAGTACACCCTGCCCCTACAGATGGTGGGCCTAGCTGTCCCAGATCAAGCAGGATTTGGATTCATTACTTGTCCAGGAAAGCATAAGAGTTCAGCTGGGAAGACATAGACCCTGCAACTCACTTCAGTATGTTGCTCAATTGTAAGAAGTAACAGGATACAAAGAATTATTCACCCTTTCTTGACCTATTCCTAGCTCTGAGCAATATATAAGCACATTAAAAAAAATTCCTCCAGTTGTTTCCTTACTCCTGTGGCTCAGCTTTCTCCTAATAATTAAAATGCTTCTCACTATCCCTCCCATTTGCATACACATTAATGCCACAGAATACAGCTTCCTGCTCCCAGTGAAGCCTGTATACGTCACAAAAGCATTCACATATAATGATGAACAAAGGAAATAGTACAAACCTGCGATAGCGGGGACGATACGTAGGATTCCTATGGACTTGTTGATTAAGTTGCCCTCCTTCTGTAAGCCCATCCTTGATTTCTCCCTCACCACCCTACAACCAAAAGAAAACAGAAGACAGAGTTAAAGATGAAGTGTTATCTTATTTCATGGGTAGTATATTAATTATAAAGCCCCATGATCTGAACACAAGTTCAAAACCAGTATATCAGTAGAAAAACAACAGCATTTTGGTTAAAAAGAAGCAGATACACAAAAGACTTTAATTTGGGCAAAGGTAAGAGCAGCACAGAACAAGAACCAATAATGCTGCCCTTGTTCCTCACAGTAACAAACCAAGAAGCTACCTGATGACACCTCCTCCCTGTCTGCCAAGAAAGGCAGAGAGCCTGACAGTTCCCTCTGATGCACATTAAAGTGCATTTCAAGACCCGACACTGCATTACAAAGGGTAAATGGTGTTAGAGAGGCAGCTAGTGATCAGGACACTTCTGAACTGGGAAAGCTAACTGAAGAGACATCATGCTGAAACTTGCTAGAGACCACTTCTGGCTTCATTCTATACAAAGCCCCATTCCACAGAACTCCCACATAAATATCAAGAAATTTAACAGACAGAAAAACTGCACCACATCATGTCAAATACTCTACACAGTCAACATTTTCAGCTTTTCAGAGATGCAGTGGTTATCTTTCCCCTTGGGTTGTTAACTGATAAAGCTGTGTTTCAGTTTGGTGTTATTTTCTAGTTTGTTTTTTAAATGCAGTCATCAGTAATATCTGTTATATAAAAAGTTGCACTATTAACTGTTCTGATTACACTATTCTTCCCTTTAAAAGAAGGAATTTAACAAGAGATGGACTTCTGTTTCCACATCTTCTGGATCTGATCCAGCAGGAAACAAAAGCCATTGCTTCCTGACAGCCTTCAGTAGTCTACAATAAGGGTGAGAGGTCTCCTTTCAATTCCACACAGCTACCATCATCATATTTTGGTCCATTTTAACTGGCAATCTTGGGTAACTGCATAAGCAGTGAACTTTTCCTTAGCCAAGATAACATGATTAGCATTTAGCAAGGTTCGAGTGTTGTAGGTTTTAACAAGAGACCTTGGGCAATTAAGTGAACCTCAATGACCAACCTGGAAAACCTTCTCCTCACACCACAGTAAAACACCATCCAAATGCATTAATAATTTCAAGCCCTCTTTGGAGTTCTCCAAGCTTCCAAAAAGCACAGAGACATGGCCTAAAGGCAACTAGAATACTTCACATGCTGCACCAAGAAATAGTTACACCAGCTACTCTTAACAATGTGACAGGGGCAACTGCTGAGGCGAGTAGAGAGAAATCAGAATTCAATTTAAAAACCCACAATCATAAATAACATTATCCATTATGTTCTCTCATGTATAAAACTGATCTGGATAACAAAATATCAAAAGGAACTCCCACTGACTAAACAGTTAGGAATAAGTAGGATCTGATAGCAGTTGAGAAGTACTTGAGATACTCTGAACCCAAAAGGAAAATTACACTTCTGAGTGTGCAACAGCACACCATCTACTTTGCAATACCAATCTGTCCTGTTTGTATCAAGATGTTTTGTATTACATAACTTTACAGTTTAACAGACTTGTGATGGGTGGTCAGAAGTGCCTCAGACAGTAAGGTGAGAAATAGCACTGCCAGTATTGTTCAGAGCTCTTGGGATTTGCCTTTGGGGAAGCAAGGACCTAATGCTGCTCCTGCTCACTCTTCCTCACGTGAGGACTGGCAAAGCACACAAACAGAAGAGAGTGAAAAGATGTGAAGAGAAGGGAGGACGCAAAACTAAAACAATCCTGAATGTGTTCTGTCATAGTCACCATTTCTCTTCCCCAGGATTTCTGAGCAAGCACACATGGAATCAGCACTCAGTTCTAGCACTGCAATGCCAGAAATACAGAACCACAAAGTCTTAGTAGGTCTTGTCCGAGGGACAATGTACATCAACCAACCTAATCATAGGGAGGGGCACACAACAATATTTTTCACCAGCCAAAGCTCTCCTATAGCACTTGACAATCAGCACCACATTCATAGCTCTTCAAAAGGCAGTTATTGAATTTTCATGTTTTTAACGGCACAGCCCAAGTTCACTCCTCCCTACAGAGGGCTGCGTTGGAATCTCAGATAAAAGTGATGGAAAGAATGACTAAACCTGATGAAGCATTATGTGAAAACAATGCAAACATTTTTCTATTCATCTTGAACTGAATGGTGCTATGTCAGTATTTTAAAAGGGTTTGGCTTAAACAATCAGTTGAAAACAGAGTAGCAAAGCAACTTAATTGCTTAGCCCAGAAGCCCCGAAAATTTCCTGCATCTTCTATAGTATCACAAAAATTCAATTAACACATTACATTAGTATCACTGTCAATTGATCTAGGTCTATTGGCCAAAAGTAAAGTATGGCTCCAGAATAAAACAGTTATGCTGTCAGTCACTGAAACAAATGCAATTTGACCAAAAAACAGAACCTGAGCTTTAGGATCTTGTTTTACTATACTGATAGTAATTATATTAGATTCATTTATTAAGAAAGCTTCATTTGTACTCTTAAAAGCATCACACCATGTCTAGCACACACACGACCCTATTCACTCAATGTCCTCCACAGGAACCTTCCAACTCAGTTTAATACCTTCTAACAAAACATTAGGTCATCTTGAAGGACAAATGAATGAAGCTGGCCTGCTGCACTCTACATTTTCCTCTGAAGAGGGAAAAAATAGGGAGGCAGGCTGCAATTTCCCATTAAGAGCTCGCACAGATTTCTCTAACCCTAAAAAGGTACAATATTTTATTACCGTCACCCCAAAAAAACTTTTGCAAGCATTAACTGTAATTGCAATGAGCTTTTTACCCATCTGCTTCCCCAAATTTCTTCATTGTTTGTTCTTACATCCCTTCAGATCAGTCTCTAGCTTTTATATAATACTACTTATCCTTTCAGGTCTCCTCTCTACAAGAAATAGCATCAGCCTATAAAATAGCTCTCAAACTATTTCGCTTATTTTCCTACTCACTAGTATAGAAGCTTCTTCTATAAGTAATGCCCACAATATGTAGGTGAGTACATCATTGGTTCTCAAGGCTATTCCATGATTCATTGTCTGTTCTAACATTCTGACTACCACTCTGTGCCATCTCTACATTGTCCCAGTTTAGTGACAAGTACAGCCTCGTTTCTGTAGTAGATAAAATTAAGAAATTTCTGATATGAACAAGTACTTCCGATTTCCACAGAACTCCCCATGCAATCCAGACACAGTTCCACTGGAGCTGGTTAAGTAACTCAGATTTCTCAAGGTTCTCTTCACTCTTAAGAAACTCACCCAATGTGTTTAAAAACAGACCCAGTAAGTTATGCAGAGTACAAGCACGTTTGAGCTAGCATAGCAAACAAAGGATAGCATCTTCAGTTTGCTTAAAACCATGCCA
This sequence comes from Pterocles gutturalis, assembly GCF_000699245.1. Lineage (NCBI taxonomy): Eukaryota > Metazoa > Chordata > Aves > Pterocliformes > Pteroclidae > Pterocles > Pterocles gutturalis. Next base: position 14,037 of record NW_010145548.1, on the reverse strand, counting down.
GTAAGCAAGGATAAATCAACTCTTGCTGCTCTGCAAGGTTGGACTGAAGCTGCTAACAGACAATTAATAACTAAAAGTTCTTGAAACCTAGAAGACCATGTCAAAAGTCACTTCAACACATTAAACTTTTTTTTCCCCCCCAGCAAATACAGGATTGATGATGTGGGCAGCTGAGCTCTGGGAAAACCTTTCCACCTCTGCAGCCTAGCAGATCTTGAAGCATAGCAGGCCTGGGTACACTGAAACCTTTTCCTTCAGGTGTGCATCTGAGTAAGCATTCTTCCAGCAAACACAGCCCAAGAGTGCCATGCCATCAGCAGCTCCAACTTGTCTCAGAAATATCCTGCGGGACAGTTAGCCAAAAATGCTTCCTCAAGTAAGGAGGCACAACCTTTAATGCATCTGTTAATGGGACCATATAGAACAGTGTATACATACTGCTACAGCTCGCAGATATTGCTACCTTTCTTCCCCCTTTACATACATGGGAATGTAAGGGGAAAGAGGAGGCCTTGTTAAAGGAAAAGGATATTAGAAAGAAGCATACTTCTAGACACAGTAGACATGCAGTGTCAATGTGAAGAATGTGTTAACTGATGCAAACGAAAAAAAATCACCAAAAGGAAATACCAATAGCTTCAGATAAGGATTCAATCTGCTCTCAACTGATCTATCAAAGCAAGTGTGCAGGGGATGACAAGAATATCTGGACAAGCCTGAGTAGTTTCACTGACCTACACTAGGACAACTTCAGGGACAGGCACTGTGCAGCCCTTTGCAGTCCCTGCAAAGACTTCCTTAAAGTGGAGCTTTGACTTGTTCAGGCAACTAAGTAGTGAGTGGCTAAGGCGGCCCAGCAGAACTGGCTGCACTTCAAACTAGCTAGGAACACAAGAAGGGTCCACTGCAGCATGCAGAAAGTTGAGCAGCACTGGCTGCAGAAGGAACTCTTGACTGAGCTCAAACATGAAAAGGAAGTATAATTTAAACAAGTCTCACACATACAAGTCTATAAGACTACACAGGATACATTCAAGAGTGCTGAAGGAGCTGGCCAATGTCACTACCTGGCCAGTATCATCTTTGAAAGGTCACAGCAATCATGGAGTTTACCTTGTTACCTGTTAAGAGTGGCATGCTAAGGGAAGGGTACTATAAAGTCATCATCATCCTTGAATGAAACAGAAATTATTCTTAACAGATGACACCAAATCCAGAGGACCTGCCAATGAATTGTTGGGAAGGTCTAACATTCAGAGGATACTCAACAAGTTAAAAAGGACCAACCAACAAACCTCAGGAACAATGGGAAACAATGAACACCCAGGTTAATGTCCTTTTATAAGTTATCATTTGCAAGTTTTGAAGGCTGTAATTCTTCCAGAATCAATGATCCCAGACAAAGAGCAGTGTTTTAGGTTATGAAATGACAGATGACACCAGTCACACAACAGCTAAGGTCTAATACCCACACCAACTTGGTCTGGGGCTCAGATATAAGCAAGCCCAAGGAAACAGTACAATATCAATTTGTTCCCCTTGTGTACATCTTCAAGTACCAGGATCCAAGTATGTTGCAGTGTCACATGGAAGACAGATTTTCAGCTGCATGAGTTTGCATTAGACATCCAAGAGAACTTGCTCCTGAGTGAGTACAGAGACTGAATGGACCCCATGCCCAAGTTGGGTCTCACATTATCATTCTTCAGGGAGAAACAAACAGCTGCTTTCCACACTCAGCAGTACACAGGGTTGTCTAAGCCTTGATATATCTGCTCATTTAAAATCTGAAGCAGCTCTAAGACAACACTAATACCACCAACTAAAGCATTCACTCCCAATAAAGACAGTTGAGGGAGATTTTAATCTCAGGAGAGCAAAAGGAAACAATCAATACTGGAATATAGCTGGTTGATGAGCTAACAGAGAAGATTTGAAACATCAAAAAAGCTGAACAAAACCAAGTATACACATGCTCTTTGCCGCTTGGTGTGGATGCTGAAGCTGTAAACTGTATCACCACAAAAACAAAGACATACTCAGAAATAAGCCATCACTTACCAGCACCAACTCCTAGCCATCTCCAAGGGACTTGGAAAAAACAGCTTTCATGTATTTAAGGCTCAGTGGTGACCAACAGGATTAAAGAGAAGACCTCATGATAGCTAGTATAAACAGCTAGGCTTTAAGGAAGGATTTGACAACACTTGTTCCGTTTGCACCTGTGCTGTCAACTCTGCAGAACAAGATAAGAAGAGAGTATGCTGCTTGGGCAAAGGCTTCCACCAGGGCTCTCATCCTGGATCATTCACACATTTCTGCAAGCAATGATCACATACTCAACTGTTACAAGAAAAAGATAATCAAGCCTGGAGTATGTTCCAGTTTGTTGGATTGTTCCAGGCACCAATTTGGTGCAAGCACAATGTGGACAGGAACAATAGTGCTTAGAACTACAGACATGTACATCATACTTACTTCTCCCTCTGCAAAAACTTGCAGGGGAGCTGCTTAGGAAGGCTTGCAGATGTTATGAACAGTGGTGAGTAGCTAGTTTAAAGAAAAATATATCTTTATACTGAACTGCTGGAGGCAGAGGCCTGTGAAGAGATGATACACAGAGGTTTCAACCAGTTGATCAAACTACTACCATGCCATGCAGAAGTGATGAACTTCTAAACAAATCTCATTTTCCAGGTAACCCTTCCAAGTTAGAGTAATATAAATACCTCCCCTTGTTTTAGGTAAAGGGCATGGTGAACCACTTAGGTGTCTCACTTTTTGCTTACTCTTCAAACAAACAGATACCTTAACAACCAAAGAGACGCTTTTAACACATTCTAGAAAGACACACCAAGGAAGGGCCTATCACAACACCACCCAGTAATAGAAAATATTACTATCAACATCAGTGATGTGCTGGAGGAACCTAGAATACTACTGAAGGACACTCACAACTTAGTTAAGCATTGTTTACTACATGCCAGTGCTGAACCTGTAGTTCCCTCTCATGAGAAGTTCAGAAGACTGCTGAGGCAGCAGGATGCCCACCACTAAAGAAATCAAAACTTACACTTCGAGGCGGCCCACGGCGTCGGCCAAAATAGCCACGTCGATAGCGGCGCCGGTCTGCAGCATAGCGACTGCCTTCTACAGGGACTCCATCTGGACCAGTGACATTAGCTGCTTCTGCACCCTAAAAGGCCAAAAGAAAGTAAACCAAGGTTGTGTTAGAAAAGAACAACCAGCTACAGGGAGAACATGAAACAGCCAAGTCTTTTTTGCATTAATTAAAAGCTACAGAGATTCCTTCCTCCTACATAGTGCAAAAGCAGGTTTGTTATTCTCAGCCCATAACCAAGAGTTATGATAATGAGTTCAGCCAGGCTGAGTTCAAAGGAAAAAAAAGCAAGAAATAACTGATTAAAGAAAAAAAAATTACAAAAACAACTCTCAGAAAACTCAAAAAAATAATGTCTGAGTAGAAGCACCAGACTGTAAGACAAATTCTTCAGGGCAATGTGTGCCTTGGTTAGTGATTATTGGGCAGGCTGCAAGCTTCACATGCTCTATCAAGTAAAAACTACTGATTCTGGAAGCACTAGAATGTAGTTAGAGTTTTGATACACATATAGAAATACTTCTTAATGAAGCCTTTAAAAATAGATCTTCCACAGAAAAGCTGTATGAACACCACCCACCCCAGGGATTAACACATTAGACAAAAACCCCAGATACACAGATAAGGTTCTGAGTTACTCCCCACTAGACTTGGGCCTCTGTTGGACACACCCCTATGTCTTCATAATCTCTCACCTTCTCTCCCTCGACCACATCGAATTCTACAGTCTCTCCATCACCAACACTGCGCAGATATTTCCGTGGGTTGTTTTTCTTTATCGCTGTCTTTAAAGAAAGAAGATAAGAGAAATATATTATCTTACACATTCATAGCCCTGTAGATGAGGGAAGGACAATATTCTTCTCCTACAATCCTGACTCCACACACCAGATCAGTTGCCACACCAAGACATTTCAAATACATAGATGTCTCTCTCATTCCACAGGCCCTGCAAACTCAAGCAAGGTTTACTTGTTTCTCAATATTTACAAGTTTACAAATCAGCTGTTGCCCCAGGATCCCCTTTGTCAAACCTACTAAATATCCAGATCATTACGTATTTCTATATGAAGAGAGTTCACAATGAGTGTTTCATCTCCTGCAAGCTATACCAAGGCAGCTCCAGCAGCAGGTGTGCCTCATGCCTTCACAGTCATTAGGAGATCTGTAGACCATCTCCTGAGAACTTAAGACCAGGAGCACTTTTGTAGCAGATAGCATCAACTATAAGGTACCATGGTAACTCATAGTAACTAGAAGAATTACTGTAACTTTGGTGTAACATAAATAAGCATTTTGCCTAAGCACTGTAAGGGAGAGCCCAAAAAATCAGGTGTGTCTCTAAAGAACACAGGAATAGTAGCAGGACAGACAATCACAGTCTTAGTCATTTCCCAGATGGAAACCCCAAAATACTATTAACAATATGGCTTTGGATCAAAACTGGTTGAAAACCTCCTCAGACTCACAGGAACACTCAAACCTGCTGGAGCAATTTTCAGCCTGTCAACTATGGATGCCTTTCACTCTGTGGAGTATTTCTAGGATTTCACCAAAGGCAGCTAGCAAGACAGGCCTCCTGTCTGTTCCTTAGGTAAGGGTTCACAAACTGGAAGAGACTGCAGGAGAAAAAACCCAAACAAAACCAACACACACACGTTGTAAAAGCCAACCTAGCAACCAGCTTTTTACTGAAGTTCTCTTAGATTATTAAAGACCAATTCACTAAGTTTCCTGATATGGGCATCTTTTGTTAGCATGAAGGAGGCAGGTACAGATCCAGGAGACAGAAGCACACAGATATACAGGGCACAAATTGGGCTTAAGAAATAGGATGCAGGGCAGAAACAGAAGAGACAGTTGCCATAGCCATCTACAGTTCAAGAAAAACAGGCACAATGAAGATCAGTTGAGTCGCTGCCTGTGGCAGCTATATTCATTCAGCCAACAATAGCCCCAAAATATTTCACACTGAAGGAAAAGTTCTAATCAGTTTAAAGTTGAGCTTGACCAGTTTAGGAAAAGTATTCTCATTGTTGCCAAATACAGTCCCCTCTGTGTTTCAGGCAATAGGCCAGCGTGTCCTTTTAGCACTAGTCTAGCCACACCTTTCCCTGCACCGGCCCTTACCAGTTTAAGGAAGAATGCAAGACTGTACATATTATTGCTACTAAAGAAAAAAACAACCCAAGAAGCTCTTTGTACAGGAAGAGAATGAGCTGCTCAGATGAATTCTTTTTGGAATTACTTCAGCAAGCAGAGACTCCCACCACCAGCTGAGACAGCTTTGTTCACTTTCTGATAACCTATTAGTGTAACTGTCCCATTTCTAACATCAGCTGTGAGTGCTAGCTTTTCCGTAAGTCCTATACACTAACACTAAAATCATTATCTTCAATACAGATCAAGGGTCTAATTCTTTCACTACAACTTGTACCGAGACATCCAACTCAAACTCATAAGCCTTCTGCTGTGCATACGACAGAGATGTCAACAAGCTGTACTTCAAACTCCTTCCCCTTCCTCCTAACTGCAGAAGAAAGGACTACCAGACTTTTCAGCAGAGGATGCAGTTAGAATTGATGAAACTCCTAAAACATCCTTCAAGAAGGATAACAAAGATAAATTCAACACGATTTTACACATTCTGTTACAGCTTTATGGACAGAAACATCAAAAATTTATATTTGCAATTGAATAACCTGCCAATAGGAGACAGAGGATGCCACACAGTAGGCTGGAGTTTGTTTCATAAAGGCAACCAGGAACAATTTTGAGTAAATCCTAGAATTCAGAGAAGAAATTATATGGCTTTACGACTTACTACTTCAGCTGCAGGTAAACATTGCTGAAACAAGCCTGAGCTCGAAACTTGCTGAAAATACTTTTACTCTGTATATTCAGATGGGAGAGAGCACTGTTCTCCCTACTACTGTTCACCAGCATCCTGCAGGCTCCAGCTTCGATTCAAAAAGACAGATGTTTTGTGTTAACACAGACAGCACTCCACAGCTAAGACAAAGCCTTTCCTTTCTCAAGCAGACACTGATGAACAGACAGCTATAAATCTTCAGAGCTAGTTCAGTATTTTGTTTGGAGGAGTTCTTTCCATATGCTGGTATCACCACATCATATGCACATGCAGCATTATCACAGCCTAGATTTGCTACACCAGTAACTGGTGTACAGATACCAGGCTGTTCAGGATGAATACTGCCCAGTGAAGTGAAAAGAAAAACGTGTGCAGCGGAAGAGATTAACGCCTCCTCATTGCTAGCTGATTCAAACTATGCCTAATTAAATTGGACTTCTCTGGCTATTCTCACTTTTAATGGTGTTATATTGCAAGACACTCCTCCCTCCCAGACACACTCCACCGCACAAGGCAAATCAATCCCTGCTGCTCTCACCACCTCTAGCTGATAGTGCCCTAGCCAGCACCTTGCACGAGCCAACCAGACAAGGATGCGAGCAAGATGAAGCAGGTGAAGAACTGCCATTCCCCAAAACATTGCTTGGGTCCCCTGCAAGGCAAAGGGTTAATTCAAAGCAAGCCATGCATGCCCTAAAGAGAAAAGCATTTTAATCTGTACAAGGTCTATAAATAACATCCAATAGCAAGACACCAAGCATTAACCCCCATTCCAATCACAGGATCAGCCTGTTCCCTCCCCACTGCAGATGCTTGCAGGGGAGGCGGGGAGGAAGCTGTATCTATTCAACTAGGTCAGCCTTATTCTGAAAGGATTAGGCGTGTAATCCAGCCCCTCCCAGATGGTGTGGGGAGGAGGGGCAGAATGGCACCAACTGGGCAAAGGGAGCCCACAGCAGGATGTTTACTTGCGCCATGGATTTGCCTCTTTCACCAGGCAGCCCCATCAGGAGATCTGTCCAGAAAGCCCCAGGCTCTGGTAGTGAGCACATTCACGTACAAGAACAGCTTGAGAAGGAAGAGCTGAGGAACATCTGACGGCAGCCAACCCAGGCCAAAGCTGGAAGCATGTGCTTTTGCCACACACACAGCCCATGAAGGGGGTGAATCAGATGCAGGCTTGCACATGATGTGGTACTTCTGAAACATCAAGCCAGTTTTGCTCAGTGCTCATTCTGAGAAGACTTCAGCCATAGAAGATAAAAAATAAATCTACATACACAAGTTTAACTTTAGGTGAAAAACCTTCTCCACACGTGGACACAAAACAGCACAGATAATACTAGCTCGCTGTCAGCCTTCACTGTTTGGGTCTCTGCAGGCAGCCTTCCCAAACAGAATAACACCGATCCATGTTATCGGTCATTAGCACAACAACCATTTTCCAGGATATCTTCTCACAGGTCTCAAGGAGACTTTGTTAATCTTCAAGGTGGTTTTACAGTGCTGCCTATCCAGAACGTGTTTCTGTTACTAGAACTCTTTCTGCCTTCCTCTGGACGCACTCCCATCAGGCTGCAGATGCATCATCTGTATCAGCATGCACAGGGCACGTGGTCGTTAAGGAAGGAGAGTGACCATTAGAAAATGGTACATGCATTGAGAGCGCTTGTTCCCAAGTCCACCAGCTGAACCATGAGTGTGGACTTTACACACTTCATCTTCACTCACAGGCACAGGACTTACTCCCTCCCAGCTTAATCCATTTTCAAATAATGGGTCTACACACCTTGACCCAGAGAAACTGCCACCACAAGCTATTTACTCATGAAGTCACAGGAACTAAAGTAATTCTCAATATTGAGCAGCACGTTTAACACAACCACGTAGGCACATATCCTCATCCTCAGTAACGAACTGAGTGCAAGCTACATTTGATTGAAATACTGACACTTAACACCACAGAGAAAGCTCATACTTTAAAAGATCACATGGGCCTGCAGACATTTCATATGGGACAAGCTCCAGGGGCAGTATTTCATTCTCTGGTGAAGTAAAAGTCTCAGACAATGCAAAACCAGATCTAAGCCAACTAAGCAGTTTATATCAGCATGGAGACATCATCTCTCTTCCCATTAGCTGCCTGCAACCTAAGAGTTGCACTATAAACTTAGAACAGTCTACGAATGAGAAGCCATGGGGCAACCTCTGTCTGCTTGGGCACACTTGGCACACAGCCTTTCTCCTCTTCTTCCTAAGAGCAGCTGCCTCATACAGCAACAGCTCATGGCAACTGAGGCTGGCCAAGAGCCAGACTAGATCACTTTCTCTCCAATACCAGGGAGGGCAGACAGAACAGACCTGCAAACAAAGAGGGTAGGAAGAAACAGAAGCCACAAGGAGCATGGGGAAATGGGGGGGGAAGGACAGACAACAAGTAGCAAAGTATTTACAAAACAGAAGAGTCATCTCCCAGGGGAGGGACAACCAAACAAAAGCGCACCAAAAACATTCCCCAAAAACCTTTAGTGTTCAAATCAGAGCAGACAAAAGGCATTAAGGCTTATAATATGTACTTCTTCAGTTAGAGAAGCAGTTATAACTCCAAAGAGAAGGAAAACACACTAATATTACTCCCTGAAAATTTCAACATACATGTCCATTCAAGGCATTTGCAGTAAATATTCTAAGGAGAAGCCAGGACAAGGTTGGGTGGCTGTTTCAGGAAGTTGCATTAGAAACCTATCATAGTGCACATGTCTAAGCACAATTAACTGCTGTCTTACCTGATGAACAAACACATCTTCTTTGGTATCATTTCTGTGATAAGAAAGCAAGAAGTCATAAGAGTTTAGACTAAGACAATTAAATAGAAATCCCTGACTTCCCCATTGAAGCCCTCCTTCCCCCAGCCTGCAGTACACCCCCTGGATTCCATACACTCTGTGTAGTGTGCTATCAAGACCCCCCTCTGAATTTCCAAGGTCATATGCTGGACAGCAGAAAGGACTCCCAACTCTCCAGAAGGGCGAGGGGGCAGGGGGAGGTTCTCTGTCATCTTCTGACAAATGTTCAATATTTTGTTTGACACAGGGCAGAGGTCATGACTGGCCTGCTTGCCTTTCACTAGTCCACCCCCCTCACACCCTCCCCTCCCACTCCCCCCCAAAAAACTTCCACAGGGGCTGCAACCTGAGCTGTTATCCCAGAGGTCAAGCAAGACTATCACCAGGACTGGCCACAGCTGTTAACAGAGCTCTCCTTTCAGTGAAACTCAATGCAACACAAGAGGTATTAGGAGAGTCCCTTGGAGGGGGACCCAGACGAGAACGTGAGGTTGTCTGGATTAGGCCAGCCAGTTCAGGCTTCCACATACAAAACATGAAGACAGGTCTGAGACCTTATATGTGTTCCCATACAACAGAAAGAGCCTAGGCCTTGCCATCTGTTCACTCAATTCCTTCTCTACAAAGGGAACAGGTGGGTCAAGGAGCTTGTGAAGACAATGCATAATCCAAAACTTGTTGTGCTGGACTGAATTAATAGCAGACTTCAGTTTAGGAAAAAAGCTAACAAGTTATTACACCATACCCAGCTAAGGACTATCACATTAACTGTTTTCAAGACTTCAAGAGTACTTCCTAACAAACTTTTCTCCTAAGCTTACATGACACTGGACAGCAGTCTCCAGAGACTGGGATTAATACTGTACTAGAACTGGCTTCAAATCCATGAAACGGGGCTCTTCTACCCCTTTCTACAGTGTCCCACTTACCCAAATCTACCTGCTGTGTAACAGCTCAAGGACTTGCAGGACAAAATCACCTGCTAGGTATGTCCTTTGCAAGACACACATTCACCATGCAGGAGCTTTGTTTTTTCATAAAGCACAGAAGACATTTAAGCCCCTCAACCCCACAGATATTCTAGCCTCAAGAGCCAGAGTTTACTCCAGTAACTTGGAATCATGGGTCTTGTGCACCTAAGGTTGGAGTGGGACCAATATCACTTACAGCTATTTGCCTTATTGATGCCATTCAGAGGTTTGTTCATGTTCAGAGGAGAAGAAAAAAGAGATAATTTCTGTGAACCCAGGCCTAGAATATCTTCAGTTCGATGATAGCAGAGAATCTCAATGTGTATTTAGACCAATCAGTTAACACTTGAAATTTTATGCAAAAGAATTTCCCCTCATCCTCCAACCTTACTCCAACCTTTAAAAAAAACAGCCAGGCAGTCATGAAAGAACATACAGCTCATTAAAAGTATAGTATGAGTGAACATAACAAACAAGTAACAGACCAAGTCTGTAGCAAGTTTCACTCTGTTTTCTCCCCGTAAACACAACCTTCAACAGAAGGTAGAGGGGTGGGGAAGAGTGCCCTGAAATGACACCAAAGTTTGCTGAATGCCTGGCCAAATCTGGCTATCAACTGCATGAACATGCAGTGAGGTTCTTGGGTCTCTGCAATTACTAATGCATGGCGTATTATCTGTACCGTGAGTCTTAGTACAGTATAAATACGACTATCATAATTTAAACATACCTGTTGATAAAGCCATATCCATTTCTGACATTGAACCACTTGACTGTGCCAAGAACTTTGGTGGCTGGAAAAAAAAAGGAGTTAAAGAAGTCACTCTAACACATAATGAAGTGCAAGAATGTTACAAAAATACTTCTATAGCTGCAGGTGAAGTCACAACCAGGCCTATTCTGCTCCCTTAACACTCAGAGTGTATCTTCATCTCCACTTGAGTTTATACTAAAGCAGTATCAGGAAGCAGTGCTTTAACTTGCTGTTCTTCAGCCAAGAGTTTACCACATAGCACCTGGAATGAAGTCCAGCTTTATTTTCAGAATTGGCCTTCTCTTTTTTTACTTCCTATCCCAGAAATGGGCAGTGAAGCTGAAAATCCCACTGCTGTTCATACTAAGCTGCCACTTCAGCTTAGTAGGCAGACATGAAATGCAGCTGAAGAAAGCCATTTAAGAGTCCCCTCTTTCACTCAGACTTATCCTTCCTTTCTTCCTTGGAAACCAGAACTAGACAAGGAAGCAGCATCAAGCACCACGCAACTCTCTCAAATTGAGAGGCAGGGCATCCTTAATTCGGACAAGCTTTCTTGCATTGTCAACATCCCTCTAACCAGATGAGACACCATAAGACATCATTCTTTTTTTATTCCTGCTTCTAGAGATCTATGATTTACTGGCTACAAACTGACCAACTTTATGTTCCAAGGCTTCTAGGACCAAGACAAGTTCCTGTCTCACACACCACCAATCCAGCATCTTACTTAGAAGCCATACTGCAGTGTCTTATATGATCCAGCAAAACCTGTTTCTCCAACATATAGGAACGTGTGGGAGGAACTCAGTGATGGAAGCAGTTCAACCTCTTTTTCCCCCTCAGCAACTGGGTGGAGACCACAGACTTCTACTTTAAAAGCCTGTAGGAAAGGGAGAATTTTGGGCTCTAGACTTTAGTAGATATTACTTATTACACAGCATGACCACAAGTATCTAAGCAGTCTACATAGCACTTATTTGAAAAGGATCTAGACACCTACAGATGACCGCTTGTTAAAAACCCTACACACATCTGCAGGGGGGAAACACAAGAGGCAACTGAAAGGAAAATAGTTGAGAGAGAAGCTTCAGTTCCAGAAGTCCAAGCCAGTCTGCTTAGGGGAAGAAGAACAGACTGCAAATTGTTACCTTCATCCACTCTACACCTGCATTCTGCCCTAAACATCCACTAGGAGATGACAGAGCTAGACAGATCTGTGGTCTCATATAGTCTCACCATTCTTATATATTCCCTCCAACAGACAAAAAGAGCAATCTCTTCCTCCCCCCTAAACACAGGGCTAAAGTAGAATGTTTGCTGATAGCAGTTCATTGTAGTAGTAAAAGTAATAACAGGTCATTTCTCATTGCACTTTCCAAAGTGAAGATTTTAGTCTTCTTCAATGCAATTTTTAGCAGAAAGTAATCACATTTAGAAGCAAAGCAATGTTAAGACTGAGATAGTTATTTGAGAAAAGGGCTCTACCTAGTACAGCACCCATTCAAGACTTTTGTTTACAGATATAAAAACCTGGTCTCACTGCTTAGCACTGATTCAATCAATAACAATAACAGTCTCAGCATCAATGTCTATAGTTGTGCTTTTAGGTTTAGTTTCACGGGGACATCACTAGGTACAGAAGACACTTATTGCTACCACAAAGGCACTGGCTATATGCAAGAGCTCACTGCACCAACACTAGTCAACAGGGGAAGAAGAGGGAGGAGGAAAAAAAAAGGCACAGAAACAGGTGTCAATGGCACATGGAGGTTTTAGCCTACTTTGAGAAACAAGGCAAATACCACCAATTCCCCCACCATTATCCTTTCCCTCCCCTGCAAAATAGCTATTGAATCTGTTAGCCTATTCCAATCGAAATAGAAAGAGTGTGAGAAGCCTAGGAAGCCTGACAAAAAACCATCAGAGGAGTCAGAAAGCTGGGGGAAGGAGAGGTAGTAAAAATTCACTCTACATGGCCAGCAGGCTGCTGATAAATGGAAGTCCACGCACACAGCTTCAGAGCAACATTGCTCCTTTTGCACAAGCTCCCAGAGACCGGGGGTGAGTCCCCAATATATTCCCTAAAACAGTGTACAGGGGAAATACCATTCCCTAGCCACACTAGTCTTACAGTCTCCCCTAAGCAACACCGTCAGGGGAAGAACATCAGACACAATAGCATTACACCGAATATTCACATGGCTGTGCTGCAGCCATTGTTAAGCCTAAACTGACACAGTGGGGAGATCAGGCAAGGAGCAGGACAAGCCCAGAAGAAACCATAACCAGTTTTACTCATGAGTCAGACAAGGTAGGTGATGTGATGGCACTCATCCCACCAGCAAATGAAAGCCTATATTTCTACAAGATGCTGTACTCTGATGCCATCAGAGGAAACAGCCACCAGCCACTCCCACCTATGACAAAATAGCCTCTTCATTAGTTTTAACAAGGAGAGCTGAAGCTTCCTGTGACGAAAAGAGAAAAGAAAGTTGACTAACCTTCATCTTTATTCCTAGAAGTCGGACATTCAGATGCCCTGTGTAAGCATCAGGCTTTGCTTCTAATGGGATCTTTGTAAGAGAAGACTTAAGTGAACATAATTACAAGACCATTAACAGGGACATCTGAGGTGGACTTGCATATAAGTCCACTTTCAATTAGCATTATCAATTATAATTTTCCTCACAACTCCTGCTAAAAAGCTTGCCTAGCAACAATGCCAGTGTGCAAAACCACCATCATTGCAGTTTTCTTTCTCCTACTAGGCCAGGATAGGTACTTGTGCCTTCGCTCCAACATTACCAAGAGTGAAGCAAGCCATATTAAGGTAAGAAGCAGCCAGACGTACCAACAGATATGGGTGTGCCTTGACTCACGACTGAAAAAATCAGATAACCAAACAGGGAAAAACCACGTAAACCATACCTCTAACTTCTGTTTCGCTGGAATCCTTCCTAGCTCAGCTCCAGAGAAATCCTTTACCTAGCTTCGCTATCCGCTGCAGTAGGACCTCAGTCTCTCCTTAGTGAAAGTCAGGACTCTGCACTGGTACTCAGCCTGAGCTTCACCTTTACTAACCTCTTAAAAGTTTTGCAGCTATAATCAGTAGATCCCTATTTCCACTGCAGATTGAAGCCTTGTCCTTTTCAACAGGCTGATCCTGTACAATCCCAATAAAGAAACGCTAGCTATGCACTGGGCTTGAACACAGAGACGGGAACTTGGCATTTCACTCGCCTCTTAAAGTAGAAACGAAAAAAAAAAACAAAACAAAACAACAAACCACTAGTCCTAGAGGCATTATTAAAGCAGCAGTTTTCACAGATAAGAAAGTTATGCAAAGACCTTACGATCAAAGGGGGGCACACCCGGTTTAGCAGCAACCACTTCTAAGGGGAGATGGCCCTGCAGGGACCGGAGCTCCCAGAGACGGGCCGGCAGCAGGTGCCGGGGAGCCCGTCAGCATG
>NW_010145547.1:0-7984 GCF_000699245.1 Pterocles gutturalis | reverse complement strand
AAGTTGCAGTCTCTGCAAAACTGCACAGAGTAGTTCTCCACAGATGTCACCGTGACATCACTCTGATGATGTCACTGAGCTGCCCCTATAACGTTACCCTGTCAGCGTGACGGCACCGTGATGATGTCACTGGTGCCTGTGATGTCACCAAGCAGCATCATGATGTCACCAAGTTGCCCCCTGTGATGTCACCATGTGTCTCCGTGATGTTACCATGATGTCACTGATCCGCCGCTCTGGTGTCACTGTGATGTCATCGTGATGTATCTGCGATGTCACTGGGATGATAATGCCCCAGCGCAGCCGCTGTGATGTCACCAAGCATCACCGTGATGATGTTGCCATGACGATGTCACTGTGATATCACCGGGTTGTCGCTATGATGTCAGCAAGTGTCACCATGATGTCACTGCACTCTCACTGTACTTCACACTGATGTCACCGTGATGTCACTGAGTGTCCCTGTGATGTCACTGTGATGCCACTGCACTTCACTGTGATGTCCCCCTGGAGTCACCGTGATGATGTCAACGAGCGTCGCTGTGACATTACAGAGCTGTCCCAGTGATGTCACCAAGATGTCACTCTGATGACGTCACTAAGCTGTTCCTGTGACATCACCCTGTCACCGTGATGGTGCCGTGATAATATCACCGTGCCTGTGATGTCACCGAGCAGCGCCGTGATGTCACTGAGTTGATCCCCTTGACGTCACTGTGTCTCGCCGTGATGTCACCATGTCTCTCCGTGATGTCACCATGATGTCACTGAACCGCCGCTGTGATGTCACCAGGATGATGTCACTGAGCAGTGCCGTGATGTCACCAGGTTGTCCCCGTGCTGTCACAGTGTGTCTCCGTAACATCACTCTGATGATGTCACCGTCATGTCACTGAGCAGCGCTGTGATGTCACTGGGATGATATCAGCAGGTTTCCACTGTCATGTCAGTGCAATGTCACTGTGATGATGAGATGCCCCAGCGCTGCTGCTGTGATGTCACCAAGTGTCATTGTGATGATGTTGCTGTGATGTCACTGGGCTGTCGCTATGATGTCACCGAGTGTCACCATGATGCCACCGCGCTCTCAAGGTACTTCACCCTGATGTCACCGTGATGTCACTGAGTGTCCCTGTGATGTCACTGTGATGCCATCGCTCTTCACTCTGAGGTCACTCTGGAGTCACCGTGATTATGTCACCGAGCGTCGCTGTGACGTCACCGAGCGTCGCTCTGACATCACCGAGCTATTCCCGTGATGTCACCGTGACATCACTCTGATGATGTCACTGAGCTACCGCTGTGATGTCACCCTGTCACTGTGATGGCGCTGTGATGATCTCACCGAGCAGAACCGTGATGTCACTGAGTTGCCCCCTGTGATGTCACCGTGTGTCTCCGTGGTGTCACCATGATGTCACTGAGCCGCCGCTGTGATGTCACTGTGATGTTACCGGGATGATGTCACCGAGCAGCGCCGTGATGTCACTGGGTTGTCCCTGCACTGTCACCGTCTCTCTCCATTACATCACTCTGATGATGTCAGCGGGATGTCACTGAGCAGCGCTGTGATGTCACTGGGACGATGTCAGCAGTTTGCCACTGTCATGTCACTGGGATGTCACTGTGATGTTGATGCCCCAGTGCTGCCACTGTGATGTCACTGAGCGTCACCGTGATGATGTTGCCATGATGATGTCACTGTGATGTCACCAGGCTGTCGCTATGATGTCAGTGAGTCTCACCATGATGTCACCGTGCTCTCACTGTACTTCGCCCTGATGTCACCGTGATCTCACTAAGTGTCCCTGTGATGTCACCGTGATGCCGCTGCACTTCACTCTGATGTCTCCCTGGCGTCACCATGATGATGTCACCAAGCGTTTCTGTGACATCACTGAGCTGTCCCCGCGCTGTCACCGTGTGTCTCCGTGATGTCACCCCGATGATGTCACCATGATGTCACTGAGCAGTGCTGTGATGTCGCTGGGATAATATCACCAGGTTGTCACCGTGATGTCACTGTGATGTCACAGTGATGTCATGATGATGCCACTGGGATGATGCCCCAGCGCTGCTGCTGTGATGTCACCTAGCGTCACTGTGATGATATTGCTGTGATGATGTCGCTGTGATGTCACTGGGCTGTCTCTATGATGTCGCTGGGATTATGTCAGCAGCGTGCCACTGTGATGTCACTGGGATGTCATTGCGATGATGATGCCCCAGCACTGCCTCTGTGACGTCACCAAGCATCACCGTGATGATGTCACTGTGATGATGTCGCTGTGAGTCACCAAGTGTCACCACGATGTCACCGCATTCTCACTGTACTTCACCCTGATGTCACCGCCATGATGTCACCATGATGCCACCGAGCGTCGCTGTGATGTCACACACTTGTCCCCATGATGTCACCATGACGTCACTCTACTGATGTCACTGAGCTGCCCCTGTCATGTCACCCTGTCACCGTGATGGCGCCGTGATGATGTCACCGTGCCTGTGATGTCACGAAGCAGCACCATGATGTCACTGAGTTGCCCCGTGATGTCACAGTGTGTCTCTGTGATGTCACCGTGATGTCACTGACCCGCCGCTGCGATGTCACTGTGGTGTCACTGGGATGACATCACCAACCAGTGCCGCGATGTCACCAGGTTGTCCCTCGCTTTCACCGTGTGTCTCCGTGATGTCACTCTGATGATGTCAGCGTGATGTCATTGAGCAGCGCTGTGATGGCGCTGGGATGATGTCAGCAGCGTGCCACTGTGAGGTCACTGGGATGTCACTGCGCGATGATGATGCCCCAGTGCAGCCGCTGTGATGTCACCAAGCATCACCGTGATGATGTTGCCATTATCATGTCGCTGTGATGTCACCAGGCTATCGCTATGATGTCACCGAGTGTCACCATGATGTCACCGCGCTCTCACTGTACTTCGCCCTGAAGTCACCATGATGTCACTGAGTGTTCCTGTGATGCCACCGCACTTCACTGTGACGTCACCCCGGCACCACTGTGATGATGTCACTGAGCATCGCTGTGACATCACCGAGCTGTCCCCGTGATGTCACCGCGATGTCACTCTGATGACATCACTGAGATTCCCCTGTGATGTCATCCTGTCACCGTGATGGTGCCGTGATGTCACTGAGCAGCGCCGTGATGTCACCAAGTTGCCCCTGTGATGTCACCGTCTGTCTCTGTGTGTCACCATGATGTCACTGAGCCGCTGCTGTGATGTTACCGGGACGATGTCACCGAGCAGTGCCATGATGTCACCAGGTTGTCCCTGCGCTTTCACCGTGTGTCTCCCTGACGTCACTCTGATGATGTCAGCATGATGTCACTGAGCAGCGCTATGATGTCGCTGGGATGACGTCAGCAGGTTGCCACTGGGATGTCACTGTGATGATGATCCCCCAATGCTGCTGCTGTGATGTCACCGAGCGTCACCTTGATGATGTTGCTGTGATGATGTTGTTGTGATGTCACCGGGCTGTCGCTATCATGTCAGCGAGTGTCATCATGATGTCACCGTGCTCTCACTGTACTTCGCCCTGATGTCACCGTAATGTCACTGAGTGTCCCTGTGATGCCACCGCGCTTAACTGTGATTTCACCCTGGCGCCACCATGCTGAGGTCATCGAGCATCGCTGTGATGTCACCAAGCTTTCCCCGTGATGTCACCATGACATCACTCTGATGATGTCACTGAGCTGCCCCTGTGATGTCACCCTGTCACTGTGATGGCGCCATGATGATGTCACCGAGCAGCGCTGTGATGTCACCAAGCTGCCCCTGGGTTTTTGCTTACATTCTGGGCATTGGTTTTTCCAGTGACCAGATTTCTTGCAGATTGCACACTGATCCTTGCCCAGCCGGGGTGGGCCCTGTCTGGGGGGTCTCTGTCCACGTCTTCCTTTTCCCTCTTCTTTTACAATTTCTACTGATTTTCTCATTCCTTGCTTATAGCCTTCTTCCCGGTTACTAAAAACTCTCCATGGCTCATCTAATAGGGCCTCCAAATTCCTTCTGTCTGACCCCCGAAGCTTTTGGAGTTTTTTTCTAATAGCTCTCATGGATTGGCCTAAGAATAATTTGACTAACCGTTGTATTCCTTCCTCAGACACAGGGTCCAAGGTTGTGTGACGATGCATTGCGTCTCTTAAGTGATCCAGGAACTCAGATGGAGACTCAGAAGGACCCTGCTTAATTGCATATAAGGCTGACTGTCCTGGGTTAAGCAGAGACAGACTGCTTAAAGTTAACTCTGTTAACTTTTTTTTTTCCCTCTTCATAAATAGCTAGCAAGAGGCTATGTTTTGGATTTGTGCTCAGGAGGAGCTGATAAGACCGATGTTTTGTGCTGCTGCCAAGGACAGCAGACCAGGGAAGAAGGACAGCCAGTTGCTAGCCTAGGATTTGCTCTTAGGTTAAGACTGAAACTCAGAATAGCCAATAATCTATTCCGTAACATATACGTCATGCCCAGTATATAGGTGAGGACCCCCGGAAGATCTCTTTTCTCTTTGGTTCCAGATCATCTCGCTTCAGGTGCCTGCATTCGCTCTCCCAAGGCCTTTCCCCCCACCACCACACACACTCCGGTCAGCTCTCGGTGTGGGACGCTGGGACTGTTATCTCTGTTCTGTGAGTTTCGGGACCCTCCCTCTCCAGGGGGGATCATTAGCTGGGGCCAGGTGGTTGCTTTCCCCCCACTCCGGGCAGCTCTTGGCCTGGGACGCTCGGACTGTTATCTCCGTTCTGTGAGTGCCTCCAGGAGCGGTGCACCCCCCCCATCTGGGGTAATAGTGAGTGTAGTTCTGGGATCGTTAGCTGGGAACAGGCTGAGCCTTTGGTCATTGGGTGGGGGGGGGCAGTATCATTGTGTATCACTCATTCTCTCCCTTCTCCAGGATCGTTAGCCGGGAACAGGCTGAGGCCTTTGGTCATTGGGTGGGGGGGCAGCATCACTGTGTGTCACTCATTTGTATATTTGTATATAGTATTATTTTCAATATTATTGTAGTTTAGTTATTAAATTGTCCTTATATCAACCCACAAGTCCTTTTTTCCCCTTTACCCCAAAAACTGGGATACACATTTAGCAAAAGCCACTTGGCTAGTCAACACTAGAGGATCTGCCAATCGGGCTGGTCCTGCCCAGTCACAACCTTTTCCATTTACCCCTTTAATTCTCTCCCCTATCTTTGGATGGGGGAGGGAACTGTGTGAGCGGGTGTGTGTGGTTTGGCCCCCAGACAAGGGCTAACCCATCACACTGACTTTAGGCTTTAGGAATAGCTCTTTCCATTCCTTTCACTATCCATTCCCAACAGCCTTCCAATCTCTCCCGCCCTGCTGCTCTGTTTGGGTCCCACCCTGGGTCTTGAAGCGGGAAATAATCTTTCACATCCAGTCATAGGGATTTATAATGGTCCCCTGCTAGATCCCCTGCGGTTTTCAGGATCAATCGCTTTTCTGTTTCGGTCAGCGCATCTAATAGTAATTGCATATCACTCCAATCTGGATTATGCTGCTTTATTATATATCTTAAACGTTTAGCAGTATTTATTGGGTCTCTTCGGTGATTTTTAGCAACCCTTTCCCAGGCGTCCAGATCAATTGAGGAGAAGGGTACTTTAACTAATAGCGTGTACCCATCTGGCCCCGCTGCCTCCCTCAGGGGGAGCTGTAATGCACGCCTTCTAGTCCGGGATGAGATCAGGCTACTCAAGAGGGAGGGGGCTGGAGTTCCTTCTGAGCCTGCATCCTCCTCCTCCCGTACCTCCTCCTGTTCCCTAGGGGAAGGCTCAAATAAATCTGTTAAATCTTGCTCTTGGCTTACAGCATGAACTTTATCTAACTTTATGCATCTTTGTCCGATACTGCATGCGGAACAACGCCTCTTGAGTTTTCTTTATTGACCTTATTCTCTCTTTCCAGGGCTACTACTAAAGGATCAGAGGGGGGCCCTAGTTCCACAATCCCTCTGCCATTCAGCGTGTTTTGGAAGGGTGAAAAACATAGCCACATATAAAACTTCATCCCATTTGCCTTCCCATCTCAAAAACAACACCAACTGTAATAAAGTGTCATAATCTAAAGTCCCAGTAGGTGGCCATCTTACCCCGCCTTCTAGCTTATACAGGGGCCACCATTGGCTACAGTAACTCATGAGGGTCCTTTTGTTCATCGGACCTCTAATCCCGATAATTTTCTTAATTTCCTTCCAATGTGCTAAAACACAGCCCAATGGGCTAGCTTCAGAAACCTCTTTGCTTTTCTTAGTTCCCATTATCTCCTCCTTCCCATAAAACACACGTCAATAGCCGCGCTCGAACACAACACCTTTATGCTCACGCTCACACAGCGCTTCACAGCACACTTCAACTGCACCAAGTCACACCACTCGCTTTGCTTTTCTCCAGCTGCCTTAGTCGCCCAAGGACGGAAAGGTGGTTAGAGCTCCGCACTCGCTTCCTACCAAAGGTACGTCTCACGCACTCGCACAACCGCGTCTCACACACTCGCCCCAACCAAAACACAAATTGTCCGGACTAAGAACTCACACTCACAGTTTAATAGCAGCAATAAACCAATAAACCAATAAACACAGGAATTCACTCGACTCACCTCCGGGGTCGCTCACAGTCGCTCTATCGACAGCGAATCCCTCCCGCTGGCTATCCTGCCTGTCACCCTATCGACAGCGGGTGCTTGCAAGCCCTCTACCCATACAGGGACTATGCTGTGTGCCAGACATCCCTGCGCGGCTTACCAGCAGCCCTAGCTTAAGTGTATGCCCCTAGATTTATTACATACTGTTTCTCCGCAATGCCAGCAAGTCATTGTCTGCCCCTGCAGCAAGCGAGACAAGAAGCTAAGTTCCTCCAGGAAATCCTGGGGCGCACCTTAGGATGTTCGCCTCTGGCTGGTCCTGCAGCCAGGCAGAGAATGTCCTGCCACGGTCACCAAAAATGAGGTGGAAAAACTCCGCAACTCACAAAAGCTGTAAACTAGGTATGCAGTTTTGCAGTTTATTCAGCGCTGAGGCACATGGAGGATAGCTCCACCAAAGACATGCGCGCCTTTTCGCAAAACCTGTCCCTCTATTTATTCCCCAAAATGTTGCATATGCATTAAGTTTCGTAATCCATCCGCTCATATTAATTACCCAGCCCCGCCCAGCCCCGCTTCGTATTCTAATGAGCTAAAGAGTCCTTCTGCGCCTGCGCAGTGCTGCCTGGGGGTCGTCCGGTGGTCCACAGGATGAAGTAAATGAGTCTTCATCGGAGTTGGACTTTTCAACTTCTGGTCTCTTGGTCTCAGTCTAAAGAACCAGGCCGGTTCCCAGCTTGTTTAGAGGCCCAAGCAGTCTCCTTTATCTCCGCGGCCTTACAGGTGCTGTATACTCTCCTCTCGGGTGGGTCAGCAGTTCCTCCCCCATTATCACAGCTTTGATCTTCTCATCCTGTCTTCGCAAGCATGGCAAATTTTAATCATATATTGTCTGAACAGCTATTCTTAATTAGTTATTCTTTGATCCCTTGTTAACTTTAAACCCCCCTGTCTCAAGAGCACCCGTCAGGGATGGCAGGTGGGGCAGGAGCGGGTCGTGTTTTCCTTCCTTCCATACTTCAGCACAAAGCCGTGGGTACTCTCCTGAGATGATCTGCCTCCTGCTCTGTTGCCGTGACAGCCAGCCGTGGGTACCCTCCGGAGAGGATCTGCCTCCTGCTCTGTTACCGTGACAGCCAGCCTGAGGGCCAGCTCGGGTGCTCTCCGAAAGGCAGCAGCACGGAACCGCAGAGCTTTCAGAGACCGAGACCACGGATGGGAGGGGGAGGATGCCAAAGCGAGTGACAACTGCTGTCTACCAGCAGCTGGGCCTTGGTATCGAGCCCTTTCCAGCTCAGCACTCTCGGCACAGGCAGCGTCTCCCGGGTGTCCGTCAGAGGACCGGAGCCGGCCGA
>NW_010145546.1:33667-50664 GCF_000699245.1 Pterocles gutturalis | reverse complement strand
CCATTCTATGATTCTATGATAAAATGTGGTAAGAGTCAATTTAAATTTTGGTGGTTCTTTCCTGCCAGGAGAGGCCCCTATTTGTTAGATTTTTATTTTTTTTCCTGTTAGATTAGTTGTTTTTCAAAAGAGACAGGTATGAAGTTCTGAATAATGAGCATAACGATTACAGACAGATTTTGCAGCGAAGTCACTGATGCTGCAGGAGAATATGTCAAGTTAAATGATTTAGACAAACAGTAGTGTCCAAAAGGAAATTATATATTGGCTTGACAGATGTAGTGTGATAGCCTCAACCACTATATTCTGGTTCTGGTTACCTCAGAGAAGTCAGGTGTAAAACTTTGTAACATCCTTGCTACACATTGTTTTTTATTTTTAGATGAGTGGTCAATCAAAGGAGTTAAGATTTTAAATGTGGTTTGGTTTTAGTATGATCCAGAAAGAGAGATTCCTGCATAGCTGTCATATGTTTTGCTGAGGGATCCTTTTCTTTTAGCTTAAAGATGAAGTTTGTTTTTGCAGTTCTGTTCTTACTGAAATGTGAGAGGAAGGGAAAAGGAGTTCAGTTTAACATTAAAAATACAAACACGATCTCCCCTCTTTCTGGATTGTATTTTTCAGCATCTTGGCCATTATTGACATTTCTGGGGTTGGGAAAATCTGCATTTTTGTCACTGGTTTTGTGAAGATAACAAGTATCTGCCTTCACTAAACTTTATTTTTTTGCCCCCACTATTAGAAAAAAATCTGTAAATGTATGGTAATGGATATAAAAATTATGGTCAGTTCAGAGGATTATAAATAATGATGTCATGTGTGGGTATCAGGAGAGGGAGCAAAACAATTTGTGGTGGCAGTTTGAGGCAGCAAGCAATTCAAACTGTTTCTTTGCTGATGGTATAGGTGATGGAATATATCTAAGCCCAGAGAAACTTCCTCACATAGATCTCTGACCCTGAACAAGAAAGGGGCTATCATATTCTGTATTCAGTGATGAACCATGTACATTTGCTCTTTAGAAATTAACAAGAAATGCAATTCATTAAGTTTGGAGTAATAGATGGAGATGATTTTGCCTTCAATTAACTTGAGTAAACCCAAAGGCAAGTTAAGTTACTTTAAGTAGTCTGACAAAAAGAATTTAGCCCTAGGTTAAAGGTGACAAGAAAACAAAAAGTGAAAAAAAATATGTGTATTGTTTAATTGTATGCTTTGTTTCAAAATCCTGGGTTTGAATTTCTGGTTTGGTGCCCTCAGTGGGCATACACCTAATATAATGCATTTAGGTTAAGTGTATGCTGAAAACCAAGTGTACCTCAAGAGCCAAGAAATCAACAGGGTAGCTTCAATACTTGTTGATAGTCTGAGAGAGTTTAAACAAGTCAGAAGAAGCAGATGGGACTAGTAATATTACCTTATCCTGCTCAGAATTCTTATCTGGCACTGTGCTTCATTTACTTCAAGACCAAAAATGACTCAAAAATATCGGTGAAAGGAACCTTCATCATTCATCAGTACGTGGCTAAGATGATCAGATGCAATATGCTGGTTAAGAAAATATTGATTATACTATTTTGTCAGTGACATCCTAATTAATATGCTTTGTTATATCCAATATCAAAAACATTCCTTAACCAACATGTAGTTAAAATAATTTCCTTTTATTTGATAGTTCATATTAAACAAAAGATTTGGCCACTTTCCTCTCAATAGGAGCCGGGACTGCAGATGTTTACTGCAGGTAAACAACAGAATAGCTTATTTTAACCAAAAACTAATACAAAAAGTTAGCTGAATGTGAATTTGAATGTGCCTTTTATTAAAAATGTTTAAGACATAACTATGCTAATGTAGTCAATTGTCCTGTTGTAAATACTTTAGATTAAAAATTATGCCTTCCCCTGCTAACTAGTTATAAATATGCAGACATGCTGTTGTTCTGATCCTGTTCTCTGTCAGGTTCCATGGCTGTAATGAGACTTGAGTTCATCAACATTTCTCAGAAAAAAGCTATTTGAATAAGTCTTTTTTATTATTATTTAATTTATAATTTATTTGAACCGTATAGACCATTTTGACCATCTGGGTAGGAAAAAAGATAACTCATACTGACTGAAGTTATGAATGTTAATAATAGCTTGACATGTTAAACTAGTTAAATTTATTTTCTTAGAACACAGGAAAAAATGCAGCTCTCAAATGATTTCTTTTGATGTGCCTAATGAACCAATCTCCAAAATTGTTGCTGTAGGTTCTTAAGATAGTTATCTGTGTGATATATATTGTGAATCCATCCCACTACAAAAAATTATGTGGAGGAATTAAGTGATCTGAGTGGTCAAGAGTTTTTCCCTTTGGTCTTAATAACTTTATTTGCAAATAAAGACAGAAAAATGAACCATTTTACTTGTTGACATAAATGATGCAAGTTATACAAATTTTACATGGGTTCTGTTTTGTCCAAAGTTGAGTTCTTGTCTTCAGGTTCTCTCTTTGTACCTTTGGAACACCTGGTAGTTTTATGACATATATAGAATATATTCCTATACAGAAAATTTCTTAAGCAGTTTCAAAGCATTATTCAAAAGTTTAAGCTATTGTTGTCATACATCTGAACAAGCAGTTCATGTTTATTTTTTGAAAAGCTGGACACGTACTCATGTCCATGTGAGGGGATTTTTATTTTTATTTTTTTTAAACAGAGATTAGATGCATAAAACTCCCATTTTTTCTCCCTTAACCAGAATTCCTGGTTAAACTACATCTCTCTTGTCATCATACTCCCACAGGGCTGTTCCAACAGTTCTGTTCAGAGGAGACATGGCAAAGCATAAGGAGAGCAGTAATACCTCCAAGAAACTTATCTTAAATGTGTATAGATTCTGCTAGTTAACACATCAGTATCAGTAAAGCAAACCCTTTTAATGGATCTATCACACACATTCTACATTACACATAATATTCAGTTACATACATTATATACTTCATGTTCAGTTCACTGATGATACTTTCTAGTCAGAAGTATTCATTATGTCTTCAGTGTAACTTAGAGATAGTTGTATGATTCACTATTGTTATTTTTTACAATTTTCTCTCACATGAGGAAAGGCTGAGAGAGCTGGAACTATTTAGGCCAGAGAAGAGAAAGTGCAGGGAAGAACCTCATCAAAGTATGTAAATATTTTAAGGGACACTACAGAGAAGACAAAGCCAGGCTCTTTTCAGTGGTGCACAGTGACAGGACAAGAGGCAATGGGCACAAAATGAAACAGAGGAGGCCTCCTGAACATAAGGAGACTTTTTTTACTGTGAGGGTGTCTTGACACCAGGTTGCCCAGAGAGGTGGTGAACTCTCTGTCCTTACAGACGACCTTTGCAAGCTGTCTGGACACGGTCCTGGGCAGCCTGCTCTACATGATCCTGCTTGAGCAGAGGAGTTAGACCAGATGACCTCCAAGGGTCCCTTCCAACCTCAATCATTCTGTTATTCTACAATTCTGTAATTTAAGAAGATATTTCTTACCAAACAACATCTGAAACTCTTCCTTGCCTAATCTTCTCTTGTCACCCACTTCCTTCATCCAGAAGTATACATCACATATTTTGCAATTCGTCTGATTCCTTTTCTTGAGAGGAATCACATGAATTCTTTCTTCTTTGTGATGGATAAAGACAGCTTTTTCTCCTTTCTTTTCTCAACTCCTTTAACCAACTTCTTCTCATGTTGGGGTACCTTTTTTGACTTTTTCTTTCCCTTTTATTTTCGCCACCTTTACACTGATTATTTTCTTTTACTAAATCTCTAATGGGATCACCCTTTCTGAAGTCTGAAAACCTGTATCTTTCCCTTGGTTTTCCTTTGTCCTTTATACGACTTCTTCCTGCCTGAACTTCTTTATGCATTATTGTCTTAAGTTACATTTTGATTTTGCACGTTTCTCTCTCAAATGAAGCTCCGTACCTCCTTCTCTACATTTAATTCATGATGAACTCTCCTATTATTTCCTCTATGCTGAAAACTCTGAAGTAATGCACTTATATTAGTGCCTTTTTGTTTGGCTCACTCCTTGGGTATAGTATTATTTATTGTATATCACTGTATTAAAACACAGGTCATCACTCTCCCCACATTTTTTTTTTTCTTTTTTCTTTTCTGTCCCCTTGGTAGTATTGTTTGCACAGTTGTTGCTAGAGAGGTACAAGCTGGGATGCAGAACCAAAAAACTATTACTGAATTTATGTAATGTTTATATACTCTTTCCATGGCATCTACTATTAGTTATTTTTCTGAATTATCCATTAGGGACAGCTGAAATCCACTTTTAAAAACCCCATCAAAAAAACACCACAAACAAAAACTTCCTTGGAAAATAAGGGGGTAATGAGGAATAAATAAGGGGAAGTAACATCTGCTTTAAAACAGGCTATGGACCTAGCTGGATGAAGAATCCAGTTAAGTCTTGTTTTCATGCCTCCTATTTGGCCTCATTTTAAAACTGAATAAAATACATTCAAGTATAGTCAGATAAGAGTGTTCAGCTGTAAAGATGAAAGTAAAACCTAATCTCTACTTCTGTGAATTATCAGGCATGTATCTTCTTCTGTCATACCTTTGAACTGTTTGGTGCAACAGGGTTTCCTTACAGACAGGAGTTAAAACCAAAAACTTTGTTCTGTTTCTGATTCTCCTAAATCTTTCTCTGTAAATTTTGTGGGGTTTTTTGTTTTTTTGTTGCTTGTTTGTTTGATTGCCCTTTTTTTTTTTTTTCTTAATAAATTGTGCCCATGTGCACTTCCTCATACACAGCTTTGGATTTTATTGCATCATATTCTGTCCAGACAAGTGGTGTTAGGCTGTGTGGTTTTATTTACCCAACATAATCTTGACATCAATATCATCTATGGAGACCACCAGTTTCTCATCCTAGAGAAATAACTGCCTCATTTAGAATGATCTGTGTAGAGTACCTTGCTCCACGGTCTTGTTCTTTATCCAAATATAATGATCATCAAATATATTTTTATGAGGACTAAATATATTTTTTTTTCAACGGCAACAATGTCAAATATGCTGACACATCCTGAGTATTCAGGTATTCTCTAACACAGCTTAGAACAACCATGTGATTAAAACAATCAAGGAATGTAATACCTTTTTAATGCACTAATGCCTTTGCATCTCAATTGTAATGCATCTGTCTCAGCTCCTACTTTTGTTAATTTGCTTTTGCTGAACTTAGATTTAGAAAATATGAGAAATTCCTGAGGAAAAAGCAAAAACCCTTAAAGAAAAAATAAGATTGGTCTGAACACAGCTATATATACTTTAAGGGAAACTAACTGTGGGCCCACTTTTAGGGTAACCAAACATAGTATCATGCAATTCACTGGGAGGAAGAAACCAGCTGAAACTACGTGTGCAAAGAAAGACCTTACTGCTGGATTTAATTGCCCACTTCTGTCTAGTAACACTGCATAGTTCAAGAGTTGTCTTTCACTGTTCAGGGAGAAGGGAATGACTGTGTCTAATAGTCTGTGAGTGAGTGTGTGGATGAGTGAGTATGTGTCCCTCTGAGACAGCAGAGATAGTCATACATCCTAGGCAAATGTTATTTTCTCCAACAACCACACAACTTACTTAGCTTCTACTGTCCTGCACTGCATTCTTTCTGTTTTTGTAAAGCAGGAAAATGCATGTGAAATAGCTATATTAAATGATTTGTATTTAGACTACAGAAGTGCTCAGCTCTTAGAAAACGCTAACATTACGTAACTAAGGCCTTTGTGACCTTACTTCTCCTTGTGTCCATGCATGTCCAAGTCTTTGATTACAGAATTTATGTTCTCTTCATGTCTATTCACACAATATGTGTTCCTTTCAGAGCTCAAAATATATATGTACACTGTATAACATGAAAAAAGAATTAAGTTTTAACAGACAACCATAAATCTAGGATTAGTTAGCTTTTGAATATTTGGCTTTTGACACCTGTCTTATCTTTTCAAACATGTTTTAATTATATAACTGTATATCCACTGAATTAAGGAGGTCTTCAGTCTTTAATGGAAGAGGGTAGGATTGCAAAGGATTAGGGCTATGGGATTATATGAATGGCTTCAGTTAACCCTATGCAAGTTGTTCACTGACTTTTAAACTGCAGTTAGTGTTCCATCTGCATAGGTCCATCCTTATCCTCATGTATACTCTCTTTGAAATGGAAATCTTCAGTTTTTACCTCTAGATAGCTTCAAAGGCTTGACTGCCCACTCTGAATTCCTTTGAAATGTTTAATTTGAATCATAAACTATCCCTGCAAACAGTCTCATTATCTTGTTAGTCATGTCTCTTTTGAAATGGGTTTCTGTCCATAAGCCTCTTTGAAGTGTTGCTTAAGTATGAGGAATTCCTTAGAACTTTTACAGCTGGTAAAACTTAATCCTCTAAAACTTAAATTTAGTATGTAATGATTTGGTAACTCACTAAAATAAATTTAGTTCTGTAGTAGTATCCATTGATTTACAATACAGTATCTTTCTCTGTTGTTTTGTCTATACATATGTTCTTGAAATTTTTGCCAAATGACAGAATCACAGAATGGTTGAGTTCGGAAGGGATATCTGGAGGTCATCTTGTCCAACTCCCTGCTCAAGCAGGGCCATGAATAGAACGTATTAGTATTCCAATATTTGCCATGCAAAATAGTTAGTTAGTTAGTTAGTTAGTTAGTATGAAATTTCACCACAGAGAAGACACAGCCTAAATATAATATAGGAAAAAATAAAATTTCCAAGTTGCTGGTTCTTCCAGATGCAGAAGACCTACTTTGCAGTCCGGTGAATCCCTGTGAGCTGGGACATTTCCTTTACCTGTAGCTAGACACTGACTTAAAAACCCCAATCTACAAAAAGTACTGACAAAATTTAGAATATCTGTTTTGGATTTCCAGGTTTCTCAGCAAGCCTCAAGTAGATGGCTTTACCAATTGAAGCCTAGGAAAAAGGCTGTGGCAGTCAAAGCATTAAAAGGTTATTTTGTTTTGTTATGTTTTAATTTGGAATTGTTATTATAAATACTAGATAAAAATTAAAAATACTGATTAGAATTAAACAAAAGATTTTTCCACTACAGCACTTTGTTCTGTTAGAAAATGCCAGTCACTTAAAACTGAAATATTTCTGAAAAGGATGTAGATTTTAATAATTCTTCTGATTTGTTCAGTCAGCTTTAGACACAAGATAACCAGTGCTTCCAAAATCCATGATCATTTGGTCCACTGCTCTGACTTATTCCATGTGCAAGTATTTCACGAGTTTTACAGAAAACTCTGGAGACCTAGTGGTATACCACACTGTAGGAAGAGTGTTATTTACTTCAACTGGCAATGATTAGGTATAGGATAGGAAAAAAAGAAAAATGTTTCTGCAGTTTTTCTCTGACACAATTCCATTATTATGGACAAGCTGCATAGCTCTTTACTACAAACCCCTAACTTTAAAAGTTCGTGTTGAGGCCATCATGTCAAATGCACCTTATTTACAGCCACGCTTATGAAAACCTGTAATAAACATTCCATACAAGAAAACGTATTTGAAGTTATTGTAAAGGAAGTATTTGTTACCAAGGTAACAAATAAAATCTGTACTACTATTGTGTATTTTATTTCAACGAAGAATTGAATTCTTTTCAATTATTGGGTGGGATGTGAAAGCAGTAAACAAGGTTATAAATCTCTGGAATTTGCTTCATGGTAATAGTACATTAAGCAGGGAACTGGCATTCTCCACACATTGAAGTAGAACTGCTCTGACCCACTACTTTATAATTACGTGAGGATTATTAACACAACAGGAGAAGGAAATTGGCTACTTGCCACAAGTACCACTCTGTGTCTTAGCTAATTGCATATATCCTAGGTTATCTGAGCTAGTAAGATCTCCCATTGTGGTTGGAATTGACATACATACATAAAAACTACAATAATTTACAAGGTAAAGTTGATGTTGAAAATTATAAAGGTTCTCAGATTATTATTTAAATTGTTTGAGATTTTATATATTTTTTTTTAGTTTAAATAACATCATAGCAATCAAAATTGAAAGAAAGAAAAACCTTAACACTCCATGAGATTTAATTGAAATTTTATGTCTTATCACTATTATGTATCTGGGGTGGCAAGTAAGTTTAACTCTGTCAAGTTGAATGAAGACACAAACCAGTACTGAATTATTAATATACTTGTGTACCCCATGAGTAGCTGCTAAAATCTTACATGATCACAGTGAGATGACTGCTTGCAAACAGACATACACATGTGTGTATATAAAATAAATATAAATATATGGTTGTGTTTGGAAATATCTGTTGTTTCTAACCAGAATGTTTAGACCTTTTGCTGCGGTCTTAGGGAAGTAATTCTAATATGAAAAATATTTCACATATTAGGAAGATGTGAGTAGTAGCAGTACAAAAGTAATTCATGAACTATGCCACTAAATGCTGTGAACTCTGTCTCTGATTCTGGAAACACCTGTGTGTGAAAACTTCCTTTAGTGAGTAGTTCATTAAATAACTTCAAAGAATAATGTACACATGTGCATAAGAGTCTGATCCTATGAGCCTTTATGCAGTAACATACCTGTGGCAGCACAAGTAGTCCTACTGGTTTTAATGACTTCACATACAAATGACCAAGTTAAGGATCAATATGGCTGTGACTGTATAGTTTTTATTAGATGAATTAATATGATAGTATCATAGGAATAAATTTTCTAGCACGCAGTTTTGTCTAAATCCTGAAAAGAGCTCAGCTGAAGGGTTAAGTATTTAAAGGAGTGTTGTAGTAATCTATCTCAATTCTAATCACAATTGGAAATCAAAATTGTTGTAATGTTCACAGATTAACTAAATGTAATACAACAAACACATCATGAAAAGTAGATAAAAGCAAGTATTTATTATACATGTGGTTATGTGTACATTTTCACTTCCGTCTCTGCTTTTAGCAGCAAAAAATAACCTCCCCCCAACACCCTGTTTGTGGAATATTGGCATTAGTCTATGTACACAGACAAATCCAGAGCATTTCGCCCACAGCATCCAAGAAGACAGAAAAATATCACAAATGCATAGTAATGTTCTGATTTTTATAAAAATAATCTGTTGGTTTTACTATCCCTTTTATCAATTTCTTTCTCTGTTATTTGGTACCTAAAAGTATAGAATGGAAACACCTGCCATTTTATATGAAAACAAAAAATTTAATACAATTTTATTTGAAATTAAATACATTTGGCAAAATCTGTTTTGAGAAATTCAGCTGTGCAGGTTTTGGGTGGGATGTAGAAAATTTTCCTCAGAGCAGCCCATATGGGCTGTTTCTGGACTTGTTGATAACGCAGGGATGGTTTAGCTATCACAGAAAAATACTTGCCTTTCTGTTCCTCATGCTGCCCCACTAGTAAATGGGGTGGGGGTGCACAAGAACTTGGGAGTGGATGCAACTGGGACAGAGGCCTGGTTGGTTAGCGTCACCAAGACCATGCCATATGGCATCGTGCTCAGTAGTAAAAACTGGGGGAAAGAAGGAGGAAGGGGGAGACATTCGGAGTTACGGCATTTGTCTTCCCAATGAACTGTTAAGTGTGATGGAGCACTGCTACCCTGGAGATGGCTGAACACCTGCCTGCCATGGGAAGTAGTGAATGAATTCCTTGCTTTGTTTTCCTTGTGTGGATACTTTTGCTTTACCTACTAAAGTATCATTATCTCAACCCAAGAGTTTTTTCACTTGTACCCTTCTGGTTCTCTCCCTCATCTCACTGCAGTCGAGAGAGTAAGCAGCTGTGTGGGGTTCAGCTGCCTACTGAGTTTAACCCACAACAGTAGCCTAGACATATTTTCTCTTTGGCACAATTTTTCTACATTATGACTGAGTTTCTTGGATAATTCCTTAGAATCTGCTAGTGAAAATTCATTCAGAGTTCCTATTATTCGGAATAGATTAAATACATATACGGCTTGCTAATTCTCAAGCATTTTTGTTAAATACCACTGTTGATGGCATTTGGTAAGTGCTTCTGTTTTTTGAAATATAATTGGAAGAGAGTTTTACTCTTTCACTGATGTTTCACAGTCCCATTTTCATCATTTGGGACTGTGTGTGTCTCTCATTTTCATTCTGGGAAGTAGTGAAATTAGACCATTTGGCAAGAATATCTTCATTTTTCCTTCCTACTATAGCATAGCTTATGGTTAAAATTGGGAAATACCGCAAGGTAGAACTTTGTTATACACATCTTCAGAAAAGTCTGATTTAATCTTTCTGGTTCTACTTTCAGGTATGATTGTTGGTTAATTTGTCAAATTGATTATTCATTTACTCTAAATAAAATGACAGATATCGAAAATGTTGCTCTGAAGACTGATGGCAAATCAGAAGTAGAAAACATTCCAGAAAACATAAAACAATATTTTCAATTGTTAAGTTTATGTTTTGAACCCCTTGAGAGGACTTCAGAATGTCAACTTTTTGATTAATTTTTC
Organism: Pterocles gutturalis; assembly: GCF_000699245.1. Taxonomy (NCBI): domain Eukaryota; kingdom Metazoa; phylum Chordata; class Aves; order Pterocliformes; family Pteroclidae; genus Pterocles; species Pterocles gutturalis. Next base: position 40,118 of record NW_010145546.1, on the reverse strand, counting down.
TCAGCCAGCTTTCACCAGTCTTATTACAGACAAGGGAATGTGGAAATCAAATAAAGTCAGTTGTCAGTGTTCCAGTTCTAGTCATAGAATCACAGAATCATAGAATCATAGAATCATAGAATGGTTTGAGTTGGAAGGGACCTTAAAGATCCCTTAGTTCCAACTGTCCTGACATGAGCAGGGACACCTCCCACTAGACCAGGTTGCTCAAAGCCTCATCCAGCCTGGCCTTGAACACCTCCAGGGATGGGACATCCACAACTTCCCTGGGCAACCTGTTCCACTGTCTAACCACCCTCACAGTGAAAAATTTACTCCTAATATCTAGTCAAAATCTGCCCTCTTCCAGCTTGTAATTGTTACCCCTTGTTGTGTCACTATGCTCCCTGATAAAGAGTGTTTCCCCATCTCTCCTGTAGGACCCTTTAGGTACTGGAAGGCTGTTATTGAAGCCTTCTTTTCTCAAGGCTGAACAACCCCAACTCTCTCAGGCTGTCCTCATAAGGGATGTGCTCCACCCCTCTTGTCACCTTTGTGGCCGTCCTCTGGACCCTCTCCAACACCTCAATGTCCTTCTTGTGTCCCTCTGTCCACTCAGTTTAGACATCCACACTAGAAGGGAAAACGAGGCAACGAGGCAGCATTATAACAGAAGGTAAGAGTAGACTTGAAAAAAGATACAAATATGGCTCTGGAAGACAAGTATTTTGCACTAAACTAGTGGGAATGACTTTTCTACTTGGTAAATGGGGAAAAAAAACAAAACCGATTTTCCTATATACAGATTTTGAAAAAAAAGTCAATCTGCATATTCCTGAAAGCTATATATGCCAAGAATATCAGTTTTAGAAAGAACAAAAACAACAATTATTTGTGAGAGTATCCAGAACTACATTGCTTTGTCACGGTGGAATATTGTTTTCCTGTTATTGTTAACTGCTTTCTTTAGTTATAATAAATAAATATGCTTTGAAAAAAAAACCATGCCAAACGTGGGAATATTTCAGAGAATACGACCTATCAAATAGCTAAAAACAGCTATCCAGTCTATAGCAGTTTCTTGCCATGTGGTATTTGTTTGTTGCATGTTGGGAAAGTTGGAGATGAGACAGCTTCTCGTGGTTCAACCATCTTAAAATTGCAGTAAAGATGGACATCTTCACCCCATTCCCTCTATCACTTGAACCCACCAGGCCATTAAATATGTAACTTTTATTCCCTCTGTCACACTGGATATCATAATTGGATGGCAAGGAAATGTGATGACAGCAATTTTCAGAGAAAGAAAATTGCAAGTTCTGCTCGATTGTGGTTTTATTTCTTTATGCTCATCTAGATTTGCCCAACAATGAATTTCATCAGTATGAAGAGCCCGAGGCAGTGGCAGGTGTGCCATTAACAATGATGATATAAAAAATTAAAGGAGACTAGCAATTTCTCAAAAGTAATTTGCATAATTAGGTATATCTTGTAGACTAATTTTACTGTTTTTTCTTTAGCAACAATGGTTATATTACGATTTATAGAAATGCAGTTTTTCATACTAAAAAAAGTTCCCACAAGAAAACTTCAAGACTTATAAAAGACCCTGAATTTCCCTTCTAAAGTAAAAATTGAAGTCTGATTGAATAATAATAGTAATAATAATAATAATAATAATTTCCCTGTGTAACTAATACATCCAATGGGCATTTACAATGTATGTTTTTGTATACAGAAGAAGATATTACTCCTTTGTTTGACAAACTATGGTTTTAGAAATCTATATTTTGAAAATTAATGTGCATAGCATTCACATTTTTAAACCTCATTGTTGTCAATAATAACAGTCAGAAGTCAAAAAAAAAGTATTTAATTGAAATAGTTTTACAGTATTTTGAACAATCCTATATTCTTTTCTCTTAAAAAAAAAAAAAAAAAGCCTACCCAAATTGTTTTCCATGAAATCACTCTCCCGACTCTTCAAATGTATTCCTTTCAGAGCTATTCTCTTGGAGCAGAAATTTCCTGAAAGCAACATCCAACTGATTTTGCCTCTACAATCATTGTTCCAGATGAGTGTATTCCCACGGACAAATTTAAAAGCTCTAATGCAGCTTTATTTGTTTGAAGTGGCCTCCTCTGTTATCAACATTCACTGAGCATGAGGACTCAAGATGTAGTGGTTCTCAGTAAGTAGCACCAAGATTTATTCAGCTCTCACACAATTGCTACACTTTTGGCTCTCAACAATGTCACAGAAGATGCTTCTGGGCAGGCAAAAAAAAAAAAAAAAAAAAAAAGGCTCTAGCCCACAGACAAAACCCAACAATGCATTTTATTAGCATGCATTTCTGAATAGATCATGCAAAAGAGGCATCACAAGAAAAAGGCTTCTTAGGAGTTGCAGAACTCTTTCAGGCTCTGCCAGGATTTTTCTGCTTTGCTCACAGCTGAGAATGTAATCAATATTGGGTATTAGGAAGCAGTTTCTAGCGACAGTTTGTAACAGACACCAGTGCTATTCTCTGGTTTATCATTGCCCTAACTTCAGTACCACAATTCTAAGGGGAAGGGATAAACTAGAAGAGTCCCCCGACATTCTGGAAGGTTGGTGGGCTCATCTGTTATCATCAATAACAACTAAGTCTCTAAATTCAGTGTCGTTAAGACAGAAATGACAGGAATTTTATTAGTCTTTCCTCTGCGGAGCCCTTTTTATGAAAGTTCTAGTTGGACTGGTCTATTGAACTTTTTTGTTTAATTCAATTTTCCTGTTCTTTGTGTTTCACAGGTAGCTATTTTCTTTATTTGGAGTCTCATTCCCTCTGAGGTCCTTTCTGCAATGTACCTTTCTTATTATAGAATCACAGAATCACAGGATGGTCTGGGTTGGAAGGGACCTTAGAGATCATCCAGTTCCAACCCCCCTGCCAACACTTTCCACAAGACGAGGCTGCTCAAGGCCTCCTCCAACCTGGCCTTGAACACCTCCAAGGATGGGGCACCCACAACTTCTCTGGGTAACCTGTTCCAGTGCCTCACAACCCTCATAGTAAAAAATCTCTTCTTGCCAAAATCTACCCTCTTTCAGCTTAAAGCAGTTACCCCTCATGCTATCACTACACTCCCCGATAAAGAGTGCCTCCCCATCTCTCCTGTAGGCCCCCTTCAGGTACTGGAAGGCTGCTGTTTGATCTCCCCAGAACCTTCTCTTCTCCAAGCTGAACAACCTCAACTCTCCTAGACTGTCATCATAGGGGAGGTGCTCCAACATTCTGATCATTTTTGTCACCTTCCTCCAGACCTGCTTCAACATGTCTTTCTTATGTTGGGGGCCCCACATCTGAACACAGTACTCCAGGTGGGCTCTCACAAGAGCAAGTAGCGGGGCAGAATCACGGGACACCCTCCACTAGCCCAGGTTGCTCAAAGCCTCATCCAGCCTGGCCTTGAACACCTCCAAGGATGGGGCACCCACAACTTCTCTGGGTAACCTGTTCCAGTGCCTCACAACCCTCATAGTAAAAAATCTCTTCTTGCCAAAATCTACCCTCTTTCAGCTTAAAGCAGTTACCCCTCATGCTATCACTACACTCCCCGATAAAGAGTGCCTCCCCATCTCTCCTGTAGGCCCCCTTCAGGTACTGGAAGGCTGCTGTTTGATCTCCCCAGAACCTTCTCTTCTCCAAGCTGAACAACCTCAACTCTCCTAGACTGTCATCATAGGGGAGGTGCTCCAACATTCTGATCATTTTTGTCACCTTCCTCCAGACCTGCTTCAACATGTCTTTCTTATGTTGGGGGCCCCACATCTGAACACAGTACTCCAGGTGGGCTCTCACAAGAGCAAGTAGCGGGGCAGAATCACCTCTCTTGGCCTGCTGGTCACACTTCTTTTGTTGCAGCCCACAACATGGTTGGCTTTCTGGGCTGCAAGTGCACACTGCCAGCTCATGCTGAGCTTCTCATCTACCAGCACCCCCAAGTCCTTCTCTTCAGGACTGCTCTCAAGCCATTCTCCTCCCAGCCTGTATTGGTGCTTGGGATTGCCTCGATCCATGTGCAGGACCTTGCACTTGGCTTTGTTGAACTTCATGAGGCTGGCATTGGCCCAGCTATCAAGCTTGTCCAGGTCCCTCTGGATGGCATCCCTTCCCTACCGCATGTTGACTGCACCACACATCTTGGTGTCATCCGCAAACTCGCTGAGGGTGCACTGACAGATGACAGCAGAACAGAACAACAGTGCTGCATACTAAATATAATTGACACATAAATGTATGTGCTCTGGTAAGTGGTTCAATTTTAACATGTAGTTTAGGACAAAGAAAATTTTGTTCAGATATTAAAGCTCACATTTAGTTATGCTTTTCTTAAAAACAATTTTACTAAGAAATCTTCTTTGCTTGTTACCATCGCTTTCCTTTTCTCTGTCCAATATAAATTTCTCTCTTGTAAACTCAAGTAAACACTAGGAAATCATTTAATAGGGAAATTTTTTTCCTCTGTGTAATTGTATTTAAAAGGGTAATAAAAGTGATGATCCTACAAAATTGAAATCAAGCTCGTGGACCTGAATTATAAAGTTAGCAACCATTGGATGAGTTGTAGTCTGCATGCTGCCCTTTAGGTGTTGCAGCGGAACAGACTATTATACATCATTCAGACACGTGGGATGAAAATCCTGGAACCAGCAATTTTAATATAAACTCAGAAAATATAGGAATCATTAGGTTGATAAGCTGTCAACCTTTAGATGACACAGTGGCAGCCACCCTTCCTTTCTCTGTCTCTTTGACAACTATGTAATCTTGGCCCTCTAAACCATCAGCAGAAAAAGGACAATTTCTTTGCTAAGTGAGGAAACCCTTTGCCTATTTTAAATCTTTGATTAAGTTTCCTAGGAGCAATAAGAATGTTGCTCTTCTTGCTTTCCTCAGCCTGAAATCTTTAAGACTTGCTACTGCACTGAGTAAGATAAGATGCTGTTCCAAGGGGATCTTGATATTTCTGTTCAGTGAGTTTCTAGTCTCTATTGTACTACTTTTTAATTGTTTTGCTTTCTGTTTCTGTATGACAGCTATAAACATGCATGACCCAAGAAATAAAGAAGTTGGATTTTTCCTTGGACAAAAAAAGCGAATGAGAGATGCACCTGCAAATGATAAAATCTATCTGTTGCCTTATGAGAGATATGATTCCAATAGCTCTGTGTTGACTCAGTCATCCTCTGTTGACAAGCACAATGGAACAACTTTCATCTGTTACTTTATTACTGACTTAGTTATGTGTCATAAGGCTTTGGAGCTGAATAAACCCCTAACAGAGCAGGATTATCTATCTGAGCAAGAGATAATATTCCCATATAGTCCATCACCTGCAGTTCTCATTCTGTAATTACAAGCAGCAAAGGGGAATTAAAACAACCCACGTAGAGTCCTGTTCAGTTCAGCATGCTTCTGCAGACAGAGATTGCAGTAAGTGATCACGTAGCATCCGTATAAACAGGCTAATAAAGGCTTCTGCCAGCAAACCCTGGTTTCTTTTGCTGCTGTTCCTCTTTAGTGTGCTCTGGCTCTGGCTCATTGGAGCTTTCTTCTCCAGCTTCTGCTCTCAGATGATTTAGGTTGTGCCCAAGAACTTCAGTCCAACCCAGTCTATTCAGGCCATGTTTATTCCAGCAGGACATCATTGCCTGCAGGAATGTGACACATTCATTCACATGCTGTTGCATAGCAAATGGTATATTATTGGCAAGAAATGTTTGCCCCTTTGAAATTTACACTCTTCTAATGTCCTTACTCTAAAGCTGCATCTTTCTCCTAATAATGCTAACTCCCATTTATTTCATTCATACTAAAGGCAAAATGTCCTAAAAGAAGTGTCTGGAGTATTTTGCACCTTGTATTATCATCTGTGTGTCTCATTCTGATGCTGTTACATGTCTGCCTATATGTGTGCCACCATTTTTTTTTTTTTTTTTTTTTTTTTTTTACAGTTGTGTTTATTAGGAAAAATCACACAGCAAGAGTGTGAAGAAAAGTAGAAGGATATTTAAGCATATGCCTATCTTTAAACATATGAGTAATTTTAAATAAGACAATGGAACTGTTTATATGCTTAAAGTTATGCATAGTTTAACACTGGATTAGAACCTGTTAATTTCTGTAAGATCAGTATTATACACGACATTACATATGACATGAAGCATTATTATGTTTTCATACATCTTCAAATATTTTCCAGATATCTTGACACCACTTTTATTTTAAAGATTAAGGAATATAAACAGATATTTTCAACGCTAATTTTAAGGAATCACAACCCATAGACAACAACGTATTTTCTTAAACAAACAAATAAACCAACCAAACAAAACCAAACCAAACCAAACATGAGGCAGAATCCCATAGAAAATCTAGTATTTCTCAGAGATGTATGCTCATCCTGTGCTGCAAAAATTCTTTCC
>NW_010145546.1:25979-33636 GCF_000699245.1 Pterocles gutturalis | reverse complement strand
CCTAAGCAGAGCAATACTATATTGAGAAAGACTGCAAACTGACATGAGGGTACAGTCAAAATAATTCATCAGCCAAAACAGGTCTTATTAAACTTGATATAAAAACCTCAGGTTTTGTTGCATTCTGATTTCTCTCCTGCCTCTTCAGACTGGGTGCCAGCTTTAGAGAAAATTATATGTCTTTCTATTTTGTTTAAAAGTTAATCTACAAAACTGGGGAACTAACAGCTGGTCCTGCTCAGAGTAGCCCAGTGAGTTTTCAGGCTTGCATCATGAATGCAAAGGCCCACACATCAGACTTTTGGCTAAAGCAGTACAAAATTTTTGTAAAATTAGTAACAGCTTTATCAAGTTACAAGTGATTTATCACCATTAATGCAACACAAAACCAATAGGACTCTTACATTTTTAATGAAAAAAAAATTCAACTTCTATAAATGAGTTCAGTAAGAGCAAATGAGTGTAAGACATCCACACAGACAAACACAAAGTATACTTCTATGCCTATGATCCTTCTCTCTTGTGAAGGACTGATACCACAAGTCAGAAACCTGTATAATAGATGTGGACTCTGGGATCCCTTATGGAAAGGGAAATATTTTCATTTGCCCTTAAAACAATGGAAATTTATTGTTCGCATTTGGACAAGTAATTTCCATTTTTAAATGCCCTAATGGGCACACTTTAAAAATTGATTCTGTACCTTTTTTTTTTTTTTTTTCCTCCAATCCCTTGGATTGTAAGGGCTAGAAAAGTAGTGTAATAACAGAAATAAAAGGAGGAAAATAAATTTAATTCACTCTTTGTTATCAGAGCCAAAGTGAAACTTCAATAGTATACAACGAGGAATAGCAGACGGCCAACCTTCCTTTAGGAAGGTGCAGCCATAAACTCTCATTTTACCTCAGCAGTTAGCTGAGTATAAGCTGCACTATAAGTGACTGCTTGTTGGTGCATTTATATAGAAGACTCCCAAGCCCATGATAGAATTATAAAGGCTAAACATTGGACAAAACTGATCACTAGAATTAGTTTTTGTACAAGATTTTTTTTCCTTGATGGTTACTTTTAAAGTGTTATTCTCATATTTTCACAAAGACGTTTGCAACATGATTGTACATTTTTAATTGTTACCCTTTACTCTGAATTCTCTCACAGGTTTTAGACTTCCACTTTGTGAACTCTGCATGTATTTGGAACCCAGGCTTCTTTGCACAAGCTAGAAAGGTGTCATAGCTCATTTTTTCAAAGAGAGAATTCACAGGAAGATCAGGAACTTCCTAAGAGATGTAAGAGATGGGAAAATTTCATACCTGGGGGGACTGCAGGGATGATGGAGGGACCTAGCGGCTCAGGAAAGGGTTTTTGGTAGGTGTTGTTAAGTAACTGTGGGACTGAAGAATCCTGACCTAACTACACGTCAACAGATAAGTACTGGGGAAGGTGCTGGCTGTGCTTCCCCAACACACTTGAGTCTGCTCAAGTACCTAAATTATCTGTTATCATGCATTCAGGACTGATCCTGATCTTTTGCTTACTCTTTCAGTGTTGTGTTGCCTCAACTTGTTTTCTCTGTGAGAGCTTGTAAGGTTTGTGGAAAGAAACTAGTTTATTGCCTTATACAACTGCTACCAAATCATGGGGTACACCAGTGAATACCCAAACTCTAATTAAGAAACACAGAGCTGCCTGCATCAAAATGCACGAAACATGTATCTTTTAGTGTTACCTCTGCTCTGAAGCAGATTTTCTTTTCCTGTCTGTCCTGGGTTAAGGTGAGACAGAGTTAACTTTCTTCATAATAGCAAGAAAGAGTCTGTGTTTTGTATTTGTGCTCAGAAGAAAGCTGATAAAAAGTGATGTTTAGGTGGCTGCCAAGGTCTTTGAGCTGCTCTGGCTGTCTGCAAACAGGAGAAGCTGGGAGGGAGCACAGCCCCAGCTACTAGCCCAGGATTTGATCTTAGGTTCGGGACTGAGACCCAAAGTGGCCAATAATCTATTCCATAACATAGACTTCATGCCCAGTATATAGGTGAGGACTCTCTGGAAGATTGTCCCTTTTGGTTCCGGATCTCTTTTGCTCTGGGTCATCTTGCTCCAGGTGGTTGCTCTCCCAAGGCCTTCCCCCCCCGCCACCCCATTCAGCTCTTGGTCTGGGACGCTCGGACTGTTATCTCCATTCTGTGAGTGTGGTTTCCGGACTCTCCCTGCTCTGGGATCATTAGCCGGGAATGGGCTGAGCCTTGGTCATCAGGTGGGGGGGCAGTATCACTGTGTATCACTCATTTATACATTTGTATGTAGCATTATTTTCAACATTATTGTAGTTTAGTCATTAAATTGTTCTTATCTCAACCCACGAGGCTTTTTTACCCTTTACCCCTTTAATTCTCTCCCCTGTCCTCGGGTGGGGGGGGGGGAATTGCATGAGGGGGGGGGTGGTTTGACCCCCAGCCAAGGGCAAACCCATCACACTGTCATACCAGTATCAGCTTTTTCCCTCCCTGGCCCCCCCAGCCTACGGTGTTTGTTGCCTGTGGCTAGCATTCAAGATCGCAAAAAAAAACCCCAAAAATTGCATTCAGGAGGAAGGGACAACCCCTAAGCTGGATAAAAACTGTTCTGTGATCCCTAAAGGGGGAGAAACACTTCATTTGCTGCTGATTGGCATCAGAAACAAACCTTTACCCTGAAAAAAGAATTGAACTCAGCTGCCAGACAGACATATTCATTTCCCTCTCAGGGGAAAAGTAAATAGATTACCCAGGAGGTTTATGGTTATCAAGCAACTAAGGCAGCCTAAAACTATTTATTCTCCCATTTCTGTTCACATGTGATCAAGACATAAGGTTAGAAACACATTCATACAACAAAAGGTTGTAATTTTTGCATTTTTGAAGCAGAGGCTTCTTTCTGTTTCTTCTTTTGCCAAGTCATCTGTAAAGCAGGTATTAACAAATTGCCTGTAGGGTTATGTTTGTAGTGTTATATTTTTAGTGCAACATTAAAATTCCTCTTTAGATTTTTGCAGCTGAAAGAATTTTCATTCTCATCTACTACCCCCAAATACTTTACCACCACATTTACTTGTTATTAAATCTGGTATAGCTAACGATGTTAAAATTCTTTGGAATTATAACTGTCTTAATTTTTAGATTTTCACAGCTTTACTATTAGGGACATTATTAGAGTTTTACTTAAGTGTAGTTATACAGGAGTTCTTTGGTCTTGAAAATGAATTCTGTTAGTTAGCTGTTTACATCTTTTATTACTTTTTTTTTCAGTGGGGAAAAAAAAAAACAACAAAAAAACCCCCCCAAAAAACCAAACCACAACAAAAAAGCCAAAGAACCTTACAAAAAAAAAAAATACTCACATCAAGTAAAACAGATAGATAGGAAACCATTATTGTAGATGTTTCCTCTGCTGTTAGTTTGGAAACATCTGATGCTACAGAATAAGCACAAGTGATCTTATAAATGACAACAGAAGCTTCTTTCAGTGAAAGACACATTCCCCACAGCTTGCTTTGCAGAGGGTAATCTCCCTGCTTTATACAAAAGAATACTGCTCTCTAGCGGAATACGGGAAAAGATTCCATGACCTCACCTCTTACCTTCCTCTGCATTCTTAGCTCTTTGCAGAGGAAAGGCAGTTTAGCTTTGTCCTAGACTTATGACATGTTATGATATATGGCTACAATTACTGTGAGATTATACTGTGAACTGGCTTTGCTTTTGTAATCAAGTAAAAGAAAATGCTTTTTTCCCCCCTTCAAAACTCTTTTGTAAATTGAAGCCAGTGGTTTTGCCATATCCTTATTTTCAGAGTGCTGCTGTCTATATCAAGAGCGTGGAACTAATAACTATTTAATTTACACAGGAACACATAATAATTTAGCTGGCATAAGGTTAATTTGGGAGTGATTAATAGCTGCATTTATACAGCTGGAAATTTTAATAAAGTCTCTCTGGAATTTATAGTGCTAACATTTTATATTCAGGATTAGCTTTCTGTTGTGGTCATTGCCTCCTTTGGAGTGGCAAAGGTTTACTGAAGCAGGGATTGAGCTGTACAAATTGTTCAATATATTCTGTATGTCTCAGCCGGTGGGACACTATGAAAACACATACACATGCACAAAATGTAGTGCTTTCAGTTTCCTTTCTCGAGGGCTAGTTATAGGTCTGTCATCTGTTTGGATAGACTTGATGGGATCAGGGCTCCTTTGACAGCTTTAATCGTTATCACTACTCACAGGAAGCCTGCAAGCTAGTGAATTGACATGCTGGACATACTTAAAATGGGCATGTAGTGCAGGACTGAAATGAACCCTCCCTGCCCAAGGCAGGGGCGTTGGAACTCAATGATCTTTAAGGTCCTTTCCAGCCCTAACCATTCTATGATTCTATGAACCTAGCCTGGCATGTGCTGAAAGTGTGCATTCAAAACAGTCATGCACTGCTTTGAGGTATTACAATGTTAAACCTGAAGCCAGCAGTATTCTGAAGATTTATTTCCAATATGCCCTGTCCCTTCGGCATTGGAAAGTAACTTAAAACATCATCTGTACAAAAGCTGGTTAGTCTCTGCCCAGAGCGTGTGGTTCTTGTTTTGTTTTGTGGAAATGGAGGCGGTCATGCTAGGCTAACGCAGGAATTTTCTGAATAGTATCTCACTGAATATCTGCTTAGGGTACTTACTTTTCAGATTGCGAATAGAGGTGTTTGGAAAGACCTGTAACTAAATATGATTTTTTTTCCTTAAAAAAAAAAAAAAAAAAAAGTAAATGGCAACAGTAATCCAAAAAAACACAGTAAACAAAAAGGAGCCTTTTGACCTTTTGAGTATTAGAGGCAAGGAAAGTAAGCATAGGATGGTCCAAGAGGATTGCTGGCCTCAGAGGATACTTCTACTGCACACCATCCATGTGAGGATTTGAAATTTAGAAATTCCTAAATTTCAGTTTAGAAATTTGGGGGTTGGTGCAGTTCACTAGTAATTATACTGAAACCAACATAACATAAGAATAGATCCTCTTCTGAGGAACTTAAAGTAATTGAAACTTTTGCTGTTTCATATTGTTGGTTAGGCATTAACAATTTTGGAAAGTGTTCTGTAGTTGCAAGTCTTCTGAATAGGGAAAATTTCCAAATGCAGTTTATTCGTAATGTTGTGTATTTGACTCAGAGAAATCTGCTGTGTTGCCACCACACCACAACTGATTCTTTTCCTTTTTTTTTTTTTTTTTTTTTTTTAAGTAGAAACTGGTCTCCATCACCATGTTTTTCTACTGCCACATCTATGCTGGAAATTAATTCCTAGACTAGAATCAGTTTTAGATATTGGTGAATTTATCCTTGAGCATAGAGGGTTTAGGATGAAAATATTATTATCCTCTTTTAGTGGCAAGGAAATTAAGGTAGAAGGAGGTGAAGATGAAGTGTTAAAGTCACATAAGATTTATGTTAGTGCTGGGAATAAAACCCATATCTCTTGCCTTCTCCTGTGCATTAACCAGAGTATTATGCATCCTTCCCAGGAGTATTTACAGTCTTTCATTTCCACTGCCAATGGAAAGTTTTCTTGGGGGTGGGAGAAAAAACTGTAAGAGAGGAGTACAAATAAAACCATCTGGAATAGAGGAAAATAGAGGACTAAATCATCTGCAAAATCTGGTAACATGATATAGGACAAATAATGAACCGTGGGTAACATGCAATAGTTTTAATGCATATTGAAGCACATAGAGCAGAGCAGTCCTTGAGAGTTCTCAGATGTCTTTAGCACTCAAATTCAAGGTTGCAAAACACAGAAATCTGTTCGTGTGGCATGACCACAATGATATTCAAGTTACACCTATGGTTCTCATTGTGCAATGTACAGACAGAACACAGAAAGATCATGGGTTTCTCCTGAAGAGGTATTACTACTGGAAAGGTGGTTTCTGCTAGTGTGAGAGAAATTTGTTTCTTTTTGACCTGAATAGGAAATATTGACATTTCCTTATTGGCTCAGTAATTATCATTAATTAATTAGAATGGATGTTTGTGAAGCACTTTAAACATAGCAAGCACTTTTTAAGTGCTGAGTAATATTGTTATTGATTTACAGCACCTTTTGAAAACATCTGGGCTCTACAGAATAAGAAAATAACTAGTAGTACAGCACATGTTGGTTTTGGTTTTTAAGTTGAATTGTATGGGTAAATGATAAAACAATTAGAGTTAAAAAAATTTTTAAGCCAACATTCAAAGGAAGTCAAGGAAGTAGCTCTTCAGCTTTCATCTCAGAGAGTGCAATTAGAAACAGATGAAAAAAAGCCGCGTTCCTTAGAACACCACATAGCTAAACTGATAGACAAGTTTATACATCATAAATCCGAGCACATGTTGAAGATGAGCTTTCAAATGTCTGGAAGAAAAAAGAGAGGTTTCAAAATGGCCTTCATCTACATATCACCTACTCTTCTGGGTCACAAATTCTAGATATGCATGTGAAAACATTTCTTTGCATATGAACATGTCCCATGTCTTAATCCATAATTTCCATGGCAGAAGCACTGAGTATGTGTCTCAACTGCACATGTTGGGAGAAACGACATGGAGCTTGTGCTGCCAGAGACCAGAGTCAGGACATCAGGACACATAAAGACCCTCTGAGAAGATGCAACCATTGTTAATTTCTTAGTTGTTTTCTCTCTTTATTTCTTCATTCTGACATCTATCAGCCATCCTAAAATACTGCTCTATCAATCCTAAGAACATCACTAAATGTATGGGAATTTTCCTACTCAGAGATTTACATCCCGTAGAAAATAATTATGCATGTTTAAGTGTAAAATGTTATCTGGAGATATCCGCTTTAAAAACATGTGGGTACAGCAAAGAACTTGATCTTACAAATGTCTTCTATGGCCCCTCCTACTAGTACTTCACAATATCTAATATACCGGCCTTACAGATTATCTTGAGTATAAGTGTGACCTCAGACAATGACAGATAAAGAATAAAAAAGGACTGGATACTACACAGTTATCAGACTATGTCTTTTTTCCAGAACTGTATTTCCAAGGGTGTTTGAGTCCACATCAGGGCAAATTTAGTGATTTCAACCAGTATTGCTCTCAAGAGTTCCTGAAAGTTTCCAGGTCACAAAAAACAAGTTGGAGCCATGTGCTAAATTCACTGGAAACAGCAGATCCACTATCAAAGGAGGTAGCTCCTGTCTGCCCCTTCACAGTAACATTATAGTACCTTTGTTCTTATAATCAGTAAGCTAATATTCCCTGTCCAGCTTCTAAACACCATTTCTCAGAAGGGGAAAAGAGGAATAATACACAGGGAAAGGTGAAAGAAATACAATAAAGGAAGTGCTAAAACAATACAGAAATTAGCTTGGAGTCCCCAGAGTTAGTTGACCCTTGACTGGTTAAATGCTGTCAGAAGGACATTTCAAGTTAATATTGTGGTTCACACAGTGTTTAGAAGTCATGCTGCTTTCCTGTATTGATTGGCCAATTAGGCCAATTAGATGGTGTGAGACCACATAAGGAACCTGAAAGAGAACAAGTCCATGGGACCAGACGAAATACGTCCGTGGGTCCTGAGGAAGCAGGCAGACATCCTTGGTAAGCCACTATCCATCATATTTGAGA
>NW_010145546.1:16847-25953 GCF_000699245.1 Pterocles gutturalis | reverse complement strand
CTGACTGGAAAAGGAGAAATATAACCCCGTTTTTAAGGAAAGGAAAAAAGGAAGACCCAGCGAACCACTGACCAATCAGTCTCACCTCTGCATGGCAGGATCATGGAGCAGATACTCCTGGAGACTCTCCTGAAGCACATGGAAAATAAGGAGGTGATTGGTGACAGCCAACATAGCTTCACCAAAGGAAAATTGTGCCTGATAGGTTTAGTGGCATCCTACAATGTGGTTACAACATTGGTGGATAAGGGAAGAGCAACTGACATCATCTACTTGGACTTGTGCAAAGCATTCAACACTGTCCCACATGACATCCTTGTCTCTAAATTGGAGAGAGATGGATTTGACAGTTGGACCACACAGTGGATAAGGAATTGGCTGATGGTGGCACTCAAAATGGGATAGGTTTAGTGGCATCCTACAATGTGGTTACAACATTGGTGGATAAGGGAAGAGCAACTGACATCATCTACTTGGACTTGTGCAAAGCATTCAACACTGTCCCACATGACATCCTTGTCTCTAAATTGGAGAGAGATGGATTTGACAGTTGGACCACACAGTGGATAAGGAATTGGCTGATGGTGGCACTCAAAATGGTCAACGTCCAAGTGGAGACCAGTGATGAGTGGCATTCCTCAGGGGTCACTACTGGGACCAGTGTTGTCTAACATCTTTGTGGGAGACATGGACTATGGGATTGAGTGCACCCTCAGCAAGTTTGCTGTTGACACCAAGCTGTGTGGTGTGGTGGACACGTTGGAGGGAAGGGATGCCATCCAGAGGGACCTTGACAGGCTTGAGAGGTAGGCCCGTGCCAACCTCATGAAGTTCAAGAAGCTCAAGTGCAAGGTCCTCCTTGTAGGTTGAGCAATTCCAAGCACAAATACAAGCTGGGTGGCGAATGGATTGAGAGTAGCCCTGAAAAGAAGGACTTGGGGGTGCTGGCAGATGAGAATCATAGAATCACAGAATCATAGAGTGGTTAAGGTTGGAAAGGACCTTAAAGATCATTGAGTTCCAACCCCCCTGCTGTGGGCAGAGACACCTTCCGCTAGACCAGGTTGCTCAAAGCCTCATCCAACCTAATCTTGAACACTTCCAGGGATGGGGCAACCACAGCTTCTCTGGGCAACCTGTTCCATTGCCTCATCACCCTCACAATAGAAATTTTTTTCTAATATCTAGTCAACATCTGCCCTCTTCCGGCTTACACCGTTACCCCTTGTCCTCTCACTACACTCCCTGATAAAAGAGTGTTTCCCCATCTCTCCTGTAGGCCCCGTTTAGGTACTGGAAGACTGCTCTCCTTGGAGCCTTTTCTCCAGGCTGAACAACCACAACTCTCTCAGCCTCTCCTCATAGGGAAGGTGCTCCAGCCCTCTGACCATCTTCACTGCTCTCTTCTTGACTCACTCGAACAGGTCCATGATGTTTTTTATGTTGGGGTCCCCAGAACTGGACCCAGTACTCCAGGTTAGGTCTCACAAGAGCAGAGTAGAGGGGGAGAATCACCTTCTTCAACCTGCTGCTAATACTTCTTTCATGCAGCACATGACACAGTTGACTTCCTGGGCTGCAAGTGCACACTGCCAGCTCATGTTCAGCTTCTCATCAACCAACACCCTCAAGTCCTTCTCCTCTGAGCTGCTCTCAATCCATTCTCCAGCCAGCCTGTAATTGTGCTTGGGATTGACTTAACCTGTGTGCAGGACCTTGCACTTGGCCTTGTTGAATTTAATGAGGTTTGCATTGGCCCACCTCCCAAGCCTGTCAAGGTCCCTGGAGGTGATGAAGGCCAGGCTGGATGAGGCTTTGAGTAACCTGGTCTAGTGGAAAGTGTCCCTGCCCATGGCAGGGGGGTTGGAACTAGATCATCTTTAAGGTCTTTTCCAACCCAAACCACTTTATGATTCCATGATTCTATAATCTGTTGATAGGAAATGTGGCTTGGTAGTCTTATGTCTTTCAGGTGTCTTGCTGTGATTTTTAGGAGAAATGGACTACTATTTCATAAATCCATCAGAGCCCATTTCACAGATGTTATTTAGGGTGACAAAGACCTCTTCCAACCTTTTTTACCTACCTTCTTTTTGGATGCAGAGAGGAAAGTAGTTAGATGGCATGTTGTCCATATGAACCTGTCTGCTATGAGTGTTAATCTTCTGAACCTCAGTGCTATAGATACTAAACAGGATTTCAGCTTGGGTGAAGCTGAAATTAAGATATGTGATTGGAAGTTTAACTTCAGATTATCTTTATTTCCTTATTTCCTCATTGGAAAATCCTTATTTCCTCATTGGAGGAAATAAGGAAATAATCAAAGATAATCTGAGTTGGGTTTTTTTGTTTGTTTGTTTGTTGTTTGTGTTTCTTTTTTTAATTTGGTGACTTCCTGAAGCCACAGTTGCCTTCAAGGGTCATAGATCAGCACTCATAAATGCTCCAGCTCCTTTCTAATGTAGTTCTTGACCCAGCCAAAAAGCCTTTGCTAGATCTGTATTTGTCATTTGTTAGGATTATACCTGAATGAACAAACTGCTCATGTTCCTGCATGTTGGTTTTGACCTTTACAACCTTTGAAAATGCAGAGCACTCCATATACTAACGAAATATCAAGCAGTTGAGAAATGATGCCACCCCACATAAAGGCAGTGTCCAGCGTATTTGGATTGGAGGCAGATGCAGTAAAGAATTTCTGACTAGAGTATTCATCTAAATTCTACCGCAACTTTTTCTGTTGAACAAGCTGTCTCATTATATGAGACAAAATAATTTAGCAAACAATCCAGTGGCATTTGGGAGGTCTGTCTTTTGGGACATCCTCTATATTTTTATTCTAGTCTATATTTCTACAAAACCTCATAGCACGTTGTAGTTTGATCTATGTTGTTGAGTCCACTGCCTTAAATGGCTTGCATAATCTGGGTAAAACAGACAATCCCAAAACACTGGCGTGTTTCTCACTCAGTTTGGAATATTTTGGAGCAGCAGGTTTCTAAATCCTTGAGTTTTAGAACGACAAACGATAGAGAAAAAAACCCTAATGTTTCTGGCTCTTGTGGTAGAGTACTAACCTTGAATATCTGAGCAGTAACTTAAAATTCATTTAAATCAATGAATGACCCACAAATTGAGTCATACATTGCTATTTTTGTTTAAAGACAGGGCAGACGACAGGCATTATACTGCATACACAAAGGAAATGAGAGAAGCAGAGGAATATCAGGGATTGTTTTTAATGTCATTGTTAATGCTGCAAGAGACAATAGTTTCAGATATGAACTTTTTTACTCTTGCCATTGTGTGAAAAGGCAATGCATGGAGATACACATCCTGATTAGTTGCTTTGATTGTTACCATGCAATTTTTATATGAAAATTAGTTTTGGGATATATTAGATTAAAAAACAGCACCATTGACTTGATTTGTAAGTGTGATAAAAGCTTTGGATGCTAAGTCTTTCTGCCTTTCATCTGTTATCATGTGTGCCCCCTCCACTTACTGGGAAATGCAACATCCCCTTTGAAGGCAGTGAACATTCGAACTCTTGCTTAGATGTTGCAATAAGGAATTATTAATATTTTGTTACTTTTAAACATCCTTTTCCTAAAAATAAACATTAAAAATATCTTTCTGCGGATAATTTTGAAGTGTTTGGGCTTGACTTCTAGGAGGGCTCAACTGTGCTGCTGAGGTTTTTTTCCAAGAGCTGATTCTCAGACATCTGATACAAATTACCTTTGCAATGAAAAGGTTGGCTGAGGCTTTAGAGATCCAGAGGATAAACTTTTTAGACTGCAAAGTATAAGCTTCCAGGGCAATAAATAAATAAATAAATAAAGCAGCATCAAAAAAACCCAAAGAAAAACATAGACCTGTTCAAGCAGGTCCAGAGGAGGGCCACAAAGATGGTGAGAGGGCTGGAGCACCTCCCCTATGAGGACAGGCTGAGAGAGTTGGGGTTGTTCAGCCTGGAGAAGAGAAGGCTCTGGGAAGACCTTAAGAGCAGCCTTCCAGTACTTCAAGGGGGGCCAACCTAAAGGAGAGTTGGGGAGGCACTCTTCATCAGGGAGTGCAGTGATAGGATAAGGGGTAGTCATTTGAAGCTGAAAGACGGTAGATTTTGACTAGATATAAGGAAGAGATTTTTTACTTTGAGGGTGGCATGGCAATGGAACAGGTTGCCCAGGGAAGTTGTGGATGTCCCTGCCCATATGGCAGGGGGGTTGGAACTAGATAATCTTTAAGGTCCCTTTCCAACCCTAACCATTCTATGATTCTATGAAAAAAAAACCTAGCTTAAATATTTATTATCATATTGTGCTTCCAGTTATGGATATTAATCTCTAATTGTAACTAATGTAACAAGTTACTACCGAATCTTGACAGAGAAAAGCATATTGAAGGAAATTTGAGCTCTGTTGAAGTTTTTATGGCTTTTGCATATGAGTTTAAAAGAGTAAGATTCAGCCAAAAGAACAGATGGGTAACTAATTCCAAAAGGGTGTAATTGTTAAATTTAATGCTCAGCTGAAGGATTGTTCCATTTGAAACATTTATTGAGAAATTGAAAGTAAAGAGATACTTATATACATTTATTTTGGTTTCTTTTAATAATACGAAATGGCAGAGGGACACAAAGATAGTCTTACTTTGTTGAGATCAGGACAGAGATATGTTCTGAAAATTTCATGGTCTGTTCCCTGCAATTGCAGAAAGGATGTTAGCAGAAATCCCTTGATCGTAATGTTGCGGAAAGTTAGTGTCAGATACCATTATTTTATAGTGTTTCTAAGTTCTGTTAATTTCTGCACTGACTTTAAGTCAATAGTTAACTAACAGTCAAAAAGCACACTGTTTAACCTCAGAACGTCAATTTCCATTCATAAGACCAGGCTTTACAAACACTAGCCAAATAGACTGGAGGCAAACTCTGGTAACATTCATAACAAAAGGACAAAATATCAGGTTTGCTAATGGCCTTTCCTGTACCGGATGGCATCAGATTACCAACCTTCTGGAAATCCCTTTTCTATTACTTCTCTTAGCCACAATAATCAAATCTGAATTAAAACAAAAGAAAAAGGAGATGGAAAATACTTGGAGAAGGTGACAAGTTTCTTTACCAACTGGTGATCTTCTGTGTGTCTGACCTTGACATTACTTTAAGTTTTCCAGTGATTTGCTTTGCATTATTATGATGATGGATCTTTTAAAAGCCTGGGAAAAGCACTTAATCTTTTGGATGAAATTCTTGAATTTTATATCACTATAACCATTGCAGTTGCAATGATTTAAAGCTAGTGTGCAACAGCAGAAACACTGCTTTGGATTAAGTTGTGATTTAGAATGTATCTACGGAGTTTTGAGTGTGATATTTCTAAAGGGAAAGATTTTGGTGTTATTAGGAACTTACAAATATCTCTCACTGATCTTCAGACAATGATCCTTGCTTTACACCACAACCTAGCTGAAGTAAAAACACTGAGTTCAGAAGAGTTGCAGCTAAGTAAACTTAGCCTATTGGAGGCAGATAGAAGACAAATTTTCTTCCTAAATATTTTTACAATACTTACTATTAAACCTGCTTAATATGGAAAAATAATTTTAAAACCCTTCATCTGCTGATGAAAACCATCTCTACTTAATGTATGAACAATTCATAGGTAGTTCTGGAAGTCAAATTTCAGATCTCGGACTGTGTAATAAGTTAAAAAATGTTCCTTAAGTGTCCTGGTGAAAATAAACCCTCCAAAATTCATTTTTTTACCGTATTAACAAAAGACCAGTGGTCTTCTCTGAAAATGATTATGAAAACTGTATATATGATAAACAGTCATATGTGGACGTCAGTGCAGGAACTTCTGCACATGTCACAATCTATGCACTATCACTTTATGTGTTAAACTAATAGAAACACAAATAGATACAATTTTTGGGGATACATTTGAGAAAATGCAGTCTGTGCTGACTGATACCAGAGGTCCTTGGTAAACTTAACTGTTTTCCACATTTCAGCCCACAGTGTGATGATATTAGGCATAATAGGCAAGTTATTTCCTTCATAATTGTATATCTGGGAAAATTTTGCAAAAGTAATGTAAACATTTTTAACCAGCAATTTATTTTTCCATGACCATGTAATTGTTCTCTCTTTTTTCTATTTGGAGGCCTTCTTCCAATACTAAAAAGTGAGTATGTTTTAGTTTTTAATGTCTATGAATTCTTGAACATATGCAAGACCTATCAACCCTGTCCCATATTTACAGACAAAGGTTTAGTCTTGATCCATTCTGAAGTTCCCATAACACCATGGGAAAAATACACATAATTAACACAGCGTTTATTGGCTAGGTGCATCTGAATCATCCTGCTTAACAGTTGTTCTCAAAGTTTGTGAACAGAATCATACGGATTTCTTGCACGTAGCTTTCTCCCCGTACATGTTACCAGAGTATATTTGTATGTATTCAGTTTGTTGTTTCTTTACATGTGCTCCTTCCCAGCTCTGTCAAGTACACTCCAGTGTTGAGTTTACAGTTCATATTGATGGATGCCATGATTCAAAATCTTTGCAGAATGGCTAGACCCACAACTCGGGCATCTCAGCACAACAGCAGTTCTACGAATACTGATATTTTCAGTTTAACACTTATGTTTTGTTTGTTTTCTTTGTTTTTGCTTGTTTGGACAATGGTGTCAGTTTGTTGAAGATGACTCAAATTTGTTACTCAGTCTAATATGTCTAAAATCCTATAGGTAAAACCATAAATGTAAAAATGTATGTGAGTTGACAAATGTGCTGCCTGTATTTCTGAGCTATTTTAGCATCTTGACATGACCTGCACTGCTGACATTGTAATATGCTCTACATTATTTCATTAAGTGAAGAGTTTAAGGTTGAGATCTTTGAAATGCTCAGGATGAATTTTACTGGGATGTGCTGTGATGATCATGCTGTTTAATCTGTACACAGCTATAACAACATTGTAATTTCCAATATGCTTTTAAACTTGAACCAGTCCCGTTCCAGGTACTTTTACCTAACGTTGCTCAGTATTGAGAAAATAAGAACCTTGGAAACATACAGACATATCTCAGGAAGCAGATGTTTGCTGGTAGAGAAGTAACTTCAAAGAACTGCAAATAAAAGGTTTGTTTCATGTTTGTCTTTCATTTTCCACCCTGGATTCTTTGATAAGTAACTAATTTGTGTCCAAGGCTAGAAAGGGGATTATTGTCTCAAATTTATATTCTGGAAGATTGCTGTATTTCTAAATAATGTAAATCTGCTCACGTACTGCAATGCTGAAAATGCAATAATAACAGTGAGATACAGGATACCTTGTGGAAGATATCCCTGCCCATGGCAGGGGGGTTGGAACTTTATGATTTTTAAGGTCCCTTCCAATCCTGTCAATTCCATTATTCTATGATTTAAGGAGTTCCTTTTGGGTATAAATTCCAGGGACAAGTAGAATATTCTAGTATATAGGACAGTGGTTTGGTATTAACAACAAGAATCCTCTTCCTGGATTTGCCAGCATTTTACAAATATCGAGCAAGTTACTGAACCACCAGCACTTTCTGTCTATGACATTTGAATATTCGTCTTCTGAAGTTTACTTTGAGATCTATGAATATAAAGAGCAATATAGGATATAGGGATTCATATTACACAGTTATTTCAAATCAAATGCATTAGACTGTAGTTTAAAAGGACCTCCAGTTTTGAAAATTTTTGTTTCTGAGCAAAGCATCTCCTCCCCTCTCTGCCCCTTAAAAACAAGTTTTGCTTTTCTCCTGTAAACTTATTGCCTAATTACAAGTTAGCAAAAACGTATTTTCCTTTAGAAAAATTATTAAGCTAAGCTTGATGCTCGAATATGATTTTTCTACTCTATTTCCAAATGCCATTTCCAGATACATATGCTAACTCATTAGTTAATTAAGAATTCACTTCCGCTTAATCTCTTACCAGTGTCAAACAAGGGGCACAAGAGGAAAGAGGACTCTTCACAGTGATTCCTTCTTTCTCTTCAGAGCACTGCTTCTTACTGAGATTCAGATTCTGCTTATAATTGTGCTAAAAATACCAAAACTTGATCATAGTCCAAGTGTATGTAGAGAGAACTATTAGAAGTGAGGTTTGAACCAGTCTCATTTATTTCATTGTCAAGTGTAAGAAGAGAGGAAAGGGAAATGTTGAAGAAAATAAATATCTTCATAAGGTGGAATCTGGAAAAGTCATCTGTGAAGAGTTTAGCTTGTGTTCAGGTGATGATACTGTTTGGTGTTGGGAAAGTGGGCATAGCCTCTGTCCCTTAGCCAATGAAGCTCTTCTATAGCATGTAAGTTAGTTTTCCCTTGCACCTAACTGCCTATTGCCAAATCATGTCCTGACTTACAGACGTAACCTGTGCATCCTTGACTATGGCTTGTTTTTTCCAGCTACATCCCCATACATTGCAAGGTCATGTGTCTTCTGTGCTTACTGGAGTTTGCCTTTCAGTGCAGATACAGGGATCTGGTGAAAATGAGTTGGCTGGTGTCCTGAAAAGTTTAGGTGACACTACAGTACTCTAAATTGATTTGGTGTGGCTTCCTGATGGCCTGAGAAATCTCAGCTTTGTCTGTGTGTCATTCTAGAATCATAGAATCGTAGAATCATTAAGGTTGGAAAAGACTTCAAAGATCATCAAGTCCAACCCAACACCACCTAACTCACTAAACCATGTCCCTAAGCACCACATCTACACGTTTCTTGAACACCTCCAGGGATGGTGACTCCACCACTTCCGTGGGCAGCCTGTTCCAATGCTTGATCACTCTTTCAGTGAAGAATTTTTTTCTAATATCTAGCCTAAACCTTCCCTGGTTGAGGAAGGTCCTAACTTGAGACCGTTTCCTCTTGTCCTGTCACTTGTTGTTTTAGAGAAGAGGCTAGCACCCACCTCACTACAAACTCCTTCTAGGTAGTTGTAGAGAGTGATGAGGTCTCCCTGCAGCCTCCTCGTCTCTAGACTGAACAACCCCAGCTCCCTCACCCACTCCTTGTAAGGCCTGTGCTCCAGACCCTTCACCAGTTTCGTTGCCCTTCTCT
>NW_010145546.1:4150-16700 GCF_000699245.1 Pterocles gutturalis | reverse complement strand
GGCACCTGGGCACACTGCTGGCTCATGCTCAGCTGGCTGGCGACCAGCATCCCCAGGTCCCTCTCTGCTGGGCAGATTTCCAACCACTCTCCCCTGAGCCTGTAGCGTTGCAGGGGGTTGTTGTGATCAAAGTGCAGGACCCGGCACTTGGCTTTATTGAACCTCATACAATGGGCCTCAGCCCATCAGTCCAGCCTGTCCAGATCCCTTTGCAAAGCCCTCCTACCCTCAAGGAGACCAACACACCCGCTCGATTTGGTATTATCAGCAAACTTACTGAGGGAGCACTCATTCCCCTCATCCAGGTCATTGATAGAGATGTTAAACAGGACAGGCCCCAAAACTGATCCCTGGGGAACACCACTGGTGACCGGCTGCCACCTGGACTTAACTTTTTGATGGGGTATGGACCGCTACTTCCAGTTCTCGTAAACTTTTCATTAGAAAAGCTTTGGGATGTGTATTTCACATGTATCTCTGATAGCAGAGACTGGTAACAGTACTCATGCATTATTAAGAATTAATCTAGTTTGTGTTTTAACCACTAAATCTTTTCAGCCACTTTCATAGTGAAGAATGTGACAGAGCAGCAGTTATTGGCAGCTCTAGGAGTAAAACTGCCAGAGATGATCTAGTCCTTTTTTTTTTCCCCCACTCTATTTATAGAAGTGTAAAGAAGTTAATTTGGGGCTAAATTTATAATATTTAATCTCATGCCCAAAGAAAAACATTTTTGGAAGGTTAATAAATGTATTCCAGACTCCCATTGTGCTGGGTCTCTGGTAGGGCTGTGAGTCCAACACACAAAGTTGATAGAACTACAGTTATGTCTCTGGCTAGAAGTCACTCTGCTTGGATAGATGTGTGTTTCTTGCTAAATTTTGTCTGACATGAAAGGAAAATAATATTTGAAGTTTTGTATTTTTTAAAATAAGTTCAAAAAAGGTCTAGAAGATTTATTTTTAGATTATTTTTTTCTGTCCTGTTTCTTCTTATTAGAAAAGTAGATCCCGACTAGACTTTCGAGTCTGGTGATGGGAGGCTAATGAAGTAGCAACATATGACATACTTTAGAACATGTATAGCAGGACAGGCCACAGGCCTCTCTAGCCTACAGTTCCTTGTCTGTAGATCATGTTAGTGGATATAAGGGAACAAGGTAGGCAACCATCTTGTGATACCAAGCTAGTAAGAGAGGAACTTTCGTGCAGGTGCTGTCTTTCATTTCCCTGGCACTGGAAGCTTTCTGGGAGTGCATAGCAATGCAGGAGAACAAACCCATAACTTTGAAGCACTGTATTGTGTTCAGGGGAAGAGGAAAGTTTACTTAACTGCAAGCAAAAACTGAGTATGGAAGCTGAATTTTTGATTATGCTAAAAAAAAAAAAAAGGAGAAACAAATAGAAAAGCAGCTGAAATAAAACTGGTGTGAAAAATTTAATCAAAAATATTGTGATGGGTTTACCCTTGGCTGGGAGCCAAGCCACACAACTGCTCACTCAGATAGAATTAAAAGGGTAAAGGAAAAACAGACTCATGTGTTGAGATAAGACAATTTAATAACTAAACTACAATAATATAGAAAATAATAATGATATATACAAATATACAAATGAGTGATACTGCTCACCATCCGATGACCAAGGCTCAGATTGTTCTCAGCTAATGATCCCGGAAGAGGGAGAGTCCTGAAACTGCGCTCCCAGAACAGATAACAGCCCAAGCATCCCAGACTGAGAGCTGACCGAGGGAGGAAGATGACTCAGAGAGAGGGACCACCCTCTCAACCTGGAAAAAGTGTTGACCCAGAGCAAAAGGGATCCAGAACCAAAAGGGATGAGCTTCCCTTGCTCTCTGGAAGAGGGGAAACATAACCCCCATTTTAAAAAAGGGAAATAAGGAAGACCCAGGAAACTACAGGCTGGTCAGTCTCACTTCTGTGCCTGGCAAGATCATGGAGCAAATCCTCCTGGAATCTATGCTAAGGCACATGGAAAACAAACAGGTGATTGGTGACAACCAGCACAGCTTTACCAAGGGAAAATTGTGCCTGACGAATTTGATGGCCTTCTACGAGGGGGCCACAGTGTTGGTGGATAAGGGAAGGGCAATTGACATCATCTACCTTGTGCAAACCCTTTGACACTGTCCCAGGTGACATCTTTGTCTCTAAGTTCGAGAGACATGGATTCGATGGAAGGACCACTCGCTGGATAAGGCGTTGGCTACACAGGCGGCTGCATTTGAAGAGTTGTGGTCAATGGCTCAATGTCCACGTGGAGACTGGCAACAAGAGGTGTTCCCCAGAGATCAGTACTGGGGCCAGTGTAGTTGGACATTGTTGTTGGAGACAGGGACAATGGTTATGAGCGCGCCCTTGGCAAATTTGCTGATGACACCAAGCTCTGTGACACAGTCGACGTGCTGGAGGGATGGGATGCCATCCAGAGGGACCTTGACAGGCTTGAGAGTTGGGCCAATACAAACCTCATTAAATTCAACAAGGCCAAAGTGCAAGGTCCTGCACAAGGGTCAGGCCAATCCCAAGCAAAAATACAGGCTGGGCAGCAATTGACTTGAGAGCAGCCCTGAGGAAAAGGACTTGGGTGTGTTGGTTGATGAGAAGTTGAACATGAGCCGGCAGTGTGCGCTTGCAGCCCAGAAAGCCAACTGCATCTTGGGTGGCATGAAAAGAAGCATTAGCAGCAGGTCAAAAGAGGTGATTCTCCCCCTCTACTCTGCTTTTGTGAGACCTCACCTGGAGTACTGGGTCCAGTTCTGGGGACCCCAACATAAAAAAAATCATGGACCTGTTGGAGTGAGTCCAGTGGAGAGCCGCGAAGATGGTCAGAAGACTGGAGCACCTTCCCTACGAGGAGAGACTGAGAGAGTTGTGGTTGTTCAACCTGGAGAAAAGAAGGCTCCAAGGAGGCCTAATAGCAGCCTTCCAACACCTGAAGGGGACCTACCGAAGAGATGGGGAAACAGTCTTTATCAGGGAGTGTAGTGAGAGGACAAGGGGTAATGGGTATAAACTGAAAGAGGGTAGAATTAGATATTAGGAAGAAATTTTTCACTGTGAGGGTGGTGAGGCAACGGAACAGGTTGCCCAGCAAAGTTGTGGGTGCCCCATCCCTGGAGGTGTTTAAAGGCAGGCTGGATGAGGCTTTGAGCAACCTGGTCTAGTGGACCCCATGGCAGGGGGATTGGAACTCAGTGATCTTTAAGGTCCTTTCCAACCCTTATCATTCTATGATTCTATGTTTCTACGATTCCAGAGGGCCCTCACCAATAAACTGGGCATGATGTGTATGTTATGGAATAGACTATTGACTACTTTGGGTCTCAATCCTGAACCTAAGAACAAATCCTAGGCTAGCAATTCGGCTGTGCTCCCTCACAGCTTCCCCTGCAGGTACTGGCCCAGCAGAGAAGCTGAAATGACCTTGGATGCCCTAGCAACAACTATAAACATCACTGTTACCAGCTTTCTTCTTCACACAAATCCCAAGCATAGCTTCTTTCCAGCTATTATGAAGAAAGTTAAGTCTGTCTCAGCTGAACCCAGAGCAAGATAAAAACAGAGGTTCTGTATCATTTATGAAAATGTTTGAGATGGTAGTTGAGTACATGTGAAATGCCATGCTATCAAGATTTTTAAGTGCTACAGTCAGTCTAGTCACATTAAAAACTGCTCTTGAAACACCAGTTGGTGCTTAACATTTGGAGTCAGCACCCATGTTTCTCATTGGCATGTCTTTCAGCATCCTGTTCTTGACCTTCAGCTAAAGAAGACATTGTCAGTCTGGATAAGTGTTTTCACAGCTAAAACATGCAGAGCATCAGGAGGAACTGAAAGTCTACAAGTTCCAAATTTCCGCCTACTGTTTGCAAATTAAATACAAATGTGAACAGCAGGAGGCTGACTTTTAGAACAGACAAGTGTTGCCACACGTTTATAGGATGGGTCCTCTTCAAATCTCTATATTGGCTTACCTTCACCTTCTGCATCTAATTTAAACTCCTACCTCTTGATTTGTTGTTGCCCTATGGCTTCTGAGACATGGCACAGATAGGAGACTTTTCAGAGGAGGCAACACAGAAAGTGTGGGAAACTAGAAAGTGTGCAGTTAGAATCACTAGTGTGGCTTAAACAGACAGTTGCAAAATATATGGTGGCCTGTGGAAGTTACCAAGTTAGGCGAAACAGTAATTTCTCTTTACTTTGTAATTCAAAATTTTACCAGGTCAGAAGTGGCTCAGGACATCCCCTATGCCTTCCCAACTTCTGCAGATTGGTTGTTTGTATAATATATGTTTAACTATTTCTTATTTTCTATTTTTCCCCTTATGTCCTACTCTATAGTCTTTCCTAATTCACATACTATTTTAACACACTGCCTATGGTACTATCCCAGCCTTTCCTCTGTTGTCAATAAAAATCTTCTTTACTTGATCTACTTGAGCTAGCCCTGTGTTCCTTCTTTCATTTTTTCTACCAACCTTTCCCAACTTTCTCTATGTTTGCTACCATTTATCTGTACTTCCTAGTCCTAGTCTGAGTAGTCACATTTATATCAATTTTTTCAAGGTACTATTCTTCTATATTCCCATTTGCACAAGCAAGTCATGGTTTGAACTTCACCGTTTTCTGTTTCTTCTTGCTATCACTCATCTGTCATCTGTGTCAATACAATCTCTATAAAGCTAAAAATCACTTCATGGTTGTTGTTGTAACCTTGTGAATGTATCAAGGACATTTTTCTCTATAGTTGACCTATAGTACAGAAAGCTTATTCTTGATGACTTTTGTGTGTGAAGATAGAACTATAGGATGAATAAAAGTTATGAAGGTGTGAGATCTACTTTGAAGATGTATTTTTTTTCAGAGTGCAGAGAAAGACTGTTTCAGAGGCTTCCAGGAATACACTGTGGATTTCTATCAAAAAACATGTGCTTCCCCAAAACTTTCAAGTCCTTGATAGTATTCCCACCTCCTTGTTGTGTTTTCTTGAGGTTGGTCTGCAGAGCTTACTTACAGAAACCTTTATTCAGGAAGTAACTACTAGTAACTCTCTCACCAACGACTGGATTTTGAGCACTGTACTTTCAAATCAGGTCATCATCTCCTAGCATCAGTTTATGGAAGCTGCCAATCTAATCTGTCATGACCACTACTGGATGGATGGATGGATGGATATACAACTTATCCAATGGATTCATGCATGTCTGCTTCCTACTTGTGATTACTCAGGGGGGAGGGGGGGAAGGGGGGTGGAGAAGTTGTGTGATGTCATAGAAAAAAATAATTTGTTTTCTCTATTTGTACACTGACAAAACACTTAGCAGTCCATGTATTTTAATATCTATCTACTGGCTATCAAAAAGACACGGAACTTGATGCAATTTATAAAACATTGATTTCTCTAGGAGGTAAGTTCCTAGTAGTTGGGAAAATCTGAATGTCTGTGTTTCGTCTCCTGGTTCTCTCTTCAGTGGCCTCAGTCTCCAGATACATGAATGAAGCAGTTCAAGATCCTTCACCAGGTCAGGTGGTTGTAGGTACTTAGTTTACAGTGGTACCAGTTCTTAGATCTCAAAGCCTCTTTGGCAACATCAGAAGTACAGGACCATTTTTAGTGTGTTGATGTGGGCCTGAATGAAACCAAAAATTTTGACTTCTAGTAAGAGTAGCTTGTACTTCAGAGGTGTACATTTCTCTTTGTATTTCAGCAGGTTTTTCAGTTCTTTTATAGAAGGGGTTTTATCTGGATTAAAAACCTCTGGTAACATTCATTTACATGCTTGGATTGTCTCTTCAGCTGTATGAAATGTGATTAAAAGAGGTTCTGCTTCAAGAATGGCTCTTGAACTTGGGCCAATCCACTTCTGGCAAATCAGAGTATGACAGATATGTGTATGTGTGAGCATGTGTGTATTTTATTCTGCTTCTTAAGGTCTGTCTGATTTTTGAAAAAAATATAACAATGAAATATACAGTAGCTAGGATTATGGAAGAACTGTCTGCTAAAGAACCATTAGCTGTATCACCCTGTATCATCTGCTTGACAGAGTAGCTGATGGTTATGGAGACATTAATTTGAGGCCAATTTAGATCCTAGGTTCTTATTTGACAGAAAAAAATAAGTCATAAGGTTATAAAATGACATTTCAAAGGAAACTGCAAAAGAATTTGCATACAAAAGTGTGGCGATCTCACTGGTGACCCTTGACCTCTCAAAGAGTACCAAGAGTCTTAGTATAATCCTTAAACTTTCAAGTATCAAGTTGTCCTGCAAGAAAGTAAAACCAATTGTATCCCTGTTCATACTGCCCTGAATGCTGTTAAAGACTTTGCCATGTTGTTATGCTTGTTTTGCTATGCTGGAAAAATATGACGGCATCTCCTTATTTCTTTCTCTCATGCATATGCACGTGCCCTCCAGAGTCTGGGAACCGTGGAAACCCATTTACAAATTGTATACCTATTAGAAACATGGAAGTCGGGTTTTAAAAGTGGTTGGGGACATTAGTAAATGTGTGTTAGGCATAGGCTCAATAGATTTTGGGTGCTTAAATACCTTTTAAAAATACCTCATCTATTGTGGAGTTTTATGAGTATTCACTTTGTGAGTTGGATTTTAAGGTTTCCAGACTTTCAGAGCATAAATTGGCAGTATAGACTGACATGGTACCTAACGCTTTTTTATTTTTAGACATACTGCTGGTCACTTTAGGTATATATTTTCCAGGCTGTTTTGGAGTCCACAACTTGTAATCTGAAATATCATTGCAGGCACAGATATAGTGTTGTATGGGAGGGAATTATATAGACTAGCTTGAAAGGTCTCTGAAAGGGAGGGAGATGGAATGAAGACTTGGCTTTTTTGGAGGCAAAGATGAATAATGGATTGAGTTAGTCTTAGTTCAGGTCAGAGCTTCTCCTTGTTTACTCAGTTACTTCTCCCTAAAATCTTTGGCTTCTTCAGCCTAAACCAAGTATTCACATTTTAAATAATTATTCTGATTTGTGAGCATGCTTTGTGTTCTCAACTCCTACGCCTTCTGTCAATGGAAAAACCTATGTGAGTTCCTTTGAATCATCAGGCAAAACTAAATTGAATAATTTAACCTACCAATGAAGAAGGCTTGAGCTAACCCTGATCAATCTTCTAAAGCTGATTAGGGCTTACTCACATGATATTTTCCACTGGCAGTTACAGAAGGGTAATGAGGAAATAGAAGCAAAACATCTTTACTGGCACAAAAAGAGCTAGACGAAGACACATCTATGATTTTAGAAATCCACGTGATTGTGCAAAATTAATGTCAATAGTAAAACTCCAGTAAATTTCCAGTGATGAAGGGTCAGCCCAGCAGTTTTCTTGTATAACTCATGCAGTGCACAAATCGAAGGGAAACACTTAAATGTGTAGTGCTTCTAAGCTGAAAGCTACATATTATTCATGCATAAATATCTCTTTGAATAAACCTTATTATAGTTCACAATGAGTGAGACAGATATTGGATGTTTGTGCACGGCTAACAGCACTACAAACTTGAGTGCTGGTGGTTGTAGATATGTTTTATCAAAGCAGGCTAAAGGTCATACCCATTTCATTCAAGTCCAGTAGTCATAATCATTAGTTTTAGTTGAAGCAGAAGTCAAGCCCACAGCCAGCTTTTCCTTTTGTTATTTCGAAAAAGATGGGTCAGACAGAAAGCTTTACTTTAAAACCCTAAGAGGAGGTTAATCAAAAGAACTTGTCAAAATATTTGTTGCAAAAACCTTTCCTGTTAAATTTTTTGGGGCTTAGTTTTTCAACACTTTCTTCAGTGTCACAGAAATGCTGCATACCTTAACTTGGCATTTCTGGGTTCTTGGCATGTGAAATTCCTCACAGAAGGGACGAAGAGAATCTTCAAGAAGATGCTTGTCTTTATTAGAGAGGCGATCATCAAAGAGCACTTAGAAAAAAGCAAAGACAGAAAGCTGATACTATTTTTGTTAACCATAGGTTGCCTCTCAGACTTCTATTCACATGGTCAAGAAGTTTATGTCCTGGTAAATTTGAATTTGCTTCACAACAAACCTGAGTTTACTGCATACATTACCGAAGAATAAGCATCTTGTTGAATAAAAGAATCAGAATTTGCTCCAAAGTAGTAATTACGAAGTGCCATGTAAGTACAACTTTAAAAGGCTGGTGAGTGGGAAGATTAGGATGACGAGACCTCTCTAATTTTCTAGCTTTGACATAAGTCAAAGTCTGGAGTACTTTCTGTTCAGTCTATTGCTTACTAGAAATTATTCATGTCATTATTACATAGTCCAGAAAGATGATAACCCTGAAATTTAATATTAGGGCAGACTTTTTCACAAGGAGGGTGGAGCAGTCCTAGAACTGGTTACCCCAAAAAGTTGCAGGTAACCAGCTTTTTGATTGTTGTAGAATCTCCATCCTCTGACATTTTCAAAACTTTAACTAGAAAAAGTTGTGGTTGATCTGATCAAACGTTGATGACAGTAGGAGGTGACACTGGCTGATCTCTGTTCTAAGCAGCATTTCTGAAACTGTGAAGTCTCACAGTCTCAGAAATAGGAGCAGGAAGGGAAACAATTTGGACAGGAATACTTTGCAGCAAGTTTCAAGAAATTCTTCATTTAATCAGTTTATTTTTTGTCAAGAGGTAATATGCTGAACAAAGGGATCAAGTCTTGATTGCGCAAGTACTCCTGAGTGGCTGAACCCTGCACAGAGGCAGGAATCCACTCTTCTCAATCAAGTATTCTGTGAGGCTAGAGGTTTTCTCATGTCCCCAGTCTGTTCAGTTGACTACTCAAAGAAGCAGGAAAAGCAGTATCTGTGAGAATCCTTCTTGTTTATTTACATTTTATTTTACTTAGTTAAATTTAAATAACTTTGTAATTTTTTCCTGTCCCTGACATTAATGTCCTATCATTGCTAATGGAGTAACCAATTCAGTGGGAATGCAATCAGCCACCTATCATGCTCATTATTATAACTATAGGAGTGCTTTTGTGTAAAAAATTTAAATTAGTATAAAGACAAAAGACATTACACATAAATTTGAATGCAGATTGATAAGGAATTTGTACACTACCAAGGCTGCACAGATTTCCTTCATGCTAGTAAGCAACTATGTTCTCCTAATCCCCATGAAGAGAATTGAGAACATCTAACCAATAATACAGCCTTCTTGTTTTTCTTCTAACACAGATTTCATTCAACACCAGAAATGCCACCTCCAGGGAATTCTGAATGAATCAGGACCCTCCTTGAGTCTCTCTCTTCTGAATCATACCCCTTGATGAATATTTCAATAAGTTAGTTGGTGGCTTATTTTGACCACATTTTTCACAAACCCCACAGAGTTTTAGCCGGATGCCTGGATGGAACACATCTGTCAGCAAGGACTAACTTAATTAACCTAATTTAGAGTTACTGCAGGTCTCCAGAACTGAGAAACCACCACAGTGGAGTTACCCCTCTGTGTTGGGTTTATATCCCCACAGCAGCCCTCCCAGTGCTGAGTGTTGCCCTGGCAGCCAGCAGGGTGTGTGTCACACAGCTTGGGAGGGGGCGGAGCCGGGACAGCTGACCCGGATTGGCTGTTCCAGACCATGTGACCTCAGCTCAGCCATAGCAGCCCAGGGCAGCGAGGAGGAGGGGGGCATTTGTTACTGTGTTTGTGTCTGGGAGCAGCTGCTGCACATACTGAAGTTCTGCTTTCCCAGGGAATTGTCTGGATGTGGCTCACTGAGGGGAAGTAGAGAATAACATCTTTGTTTATCTTTTGTTTCTGTGCATTTTTTATCTTTTGTTTCTGTGGCCTTTGCTTTAATTAAACTGTTTTTATCTTGACCCATGAGTTTTTCATCTTATTCTCCCCCTTTATTTTGCTGAAGGAGGAGTGATAGAGGGGCCTGGTGGGCACCTGGCATCTAGCCAAGGTTAACCCATCACACCCTCCCTTCTTTGTAAAAATGGAAGGGAGAGAACAACATCTGGGAGATCTCCCTGGCTGCTTGGAACAGGATTTTGTCTTGAGCCTTAAGACTGGCTTACTAATACACCCTTACTGGTAACATCTTTTTACTTTATCCCAATTTTGGCTTAAATCTGTGAATGAGATGTTTAGGAAGGGTTGTCTGGTTTCTTCATTTGCCCTCATCAAGACAGAAAGGTAAGTTTGGGTGCAGCTAGAGAACGAAAGATAGCAACCTGTGTTCTTCAGAGTTCTTCAAGCTTCTTTGTTATGCCTTGTCCATTGGTGAAATCCAGGTATCTGTTCATTTGCACTTTTGAGATATTAAATCTTCTTTTAAAATATATTATAAAACTCTGCAGAATTGGAAAACTCTAAATTACTTTTGCAGAAGTGTGAGTAGAAAACATAGTATTTGGAATGGTCATTTTCTAGAGCATATTAGCTTGTTGCATTTATTTCTGAACTTGAGACTGCAGGCTGACAATACAGTAAGACAAACCAGTCTTATGGCTTCTACTATTCCCTTTTCTATCCTACAGTCAAACCTGACTAATGCAGTGGTATACATGGATGACATTTGTACTGAATGGTGATACATAATTATTATTAAAAATAAAAATTATCCATAAAACTTAATAATGTTGTTAGAAATACAGTTTAAACTGCTGAGGCAATGGTAAGTTATTGGAAAATGTTAGCAGTTACTATAAGGAGAAATGAGCTTGTAGTGTCTCCTAAGCTTCCTTAAAAAAAATAAAAAGTTTGAGGTTCACCCTATGTGGAAGAAAAATGGGTGCCAGCCCTCTGAGTTGCAGTAACTGAGTCCCTGCCTATTGGGTCACCCACAGGTTATACTATCGGTTTTGTACCAACAATTCTGTACTGAAAGTCTTGAGATGTTTTAAGCCACTTCATTGAACTTACATGGCTGAAGGTGGCCTTTAATATATGAAAGGGCTTCAGTCTATGATTTACAAAAGTACAATGGCAGTGACAACACAAGATTTGCCGACTATTAGCAACAACTAACAACTGCAATTCAGAAAAATGACTAAACAATTTTTAGACCCTTCTCTTTAAAGCTAGCCTTCACCACAGGTTTAAATTTAGGGAGTTAATTTGTCCAGCTTAGAGAATCATAACCATAGAATGGTTTGTGTTGGAAGGGACCTTAAAGATCACCTACTTCCAACCCCCCTGACATGGGCAGGGAGAACTCCCACTAGACCAGGTTGCTCAAAGCCTCATACAACCTGGCCTTGAACACCTCCAGGGATGGGGCATCCACAGCTTCTCTGGGCAACATGTTCCAGTGTCTAACCACCCTCATAGTAAAAAATTTCTTACTAATACATAATCAAAATCTACCTACTTTCATCCTAAAATGGTTACTCCTCGTTCTATCATTACAATTCCTGATAAAGAGTGCCTCCCCATCTCTCCTGTAGGTAGGCCCTGTTGAACTACTGGAAGGCTGCTTGTGATGGGTTAGCCCTTGGCTGGGGGCCAAACCACACACACCTGCTCACACAATTCCCTCCCCCACCCAATGATAGGGAAGAGAGTTAAAGGGGTAGTATGTAAAGGTTCTGACTGGGCAGGACCAGCCTGATTGGCAGATCCTCTAGTGTTGACTAGCCAAGTGCCTTTTCCTAAATGTGTATCCCAGTTTTTGGAGTAAAGGGAAAAAAAGACTCGTGGGTTGAGATAAGGACAATTTAATAACCAAACTACAATAATATTGAAAAGAATACTATATACAAATGAGTGATACACAGTGGTACTGCCCCACCCCCTCCACCCGATGACCAAAGGCTCAGCCTGTTCCGGGCTGACAATCCCGGAACTTCACTCACGATTCCCCCAGACTGGGGGTGCACCGCTCCTGGAGGAACGGAGATAACAGTCCGAGCACCTATGTCTGGTCCCAGCTAACAATCCTGGAGAGGGAGTTTCCCCGAAACTCACGGAATGGAGATAACAGTCCGAGTATTCCAGACCGAGAGCCAACCGGGGCACAAATACAGGAGGTTAAGGGAAGGCCTTGAGAGAGCAATCCAGAGCCGGAAGAGAACTAAAACCGAAAGGCCTCGGAACCAAAAGGCGAAGGGCCGATCTTCTGGGGGTCCTCACCTATATACTGGTGTCGTGGTTTATAAAACCGCGGGGACAGGTTTCTAAACACCGGCGGGCTGCGGCAGGGACAGGGAGGGGTTCCCTCACCACTTAGGGTCACAGGCAAGAGACCGACACGACTCGTGAAGAACAATAAAACAACTGAATTTATTAACTATTTACAACAAGAAGCAGGATATTGAAAGAGAGAAAACCATATCTTACACAAAAGGCACTTCTCCCCCACCCCTCCCTTCGTCCCAAAGCCCAAAGGCTTTGTTCTGTACCTTCTTCCCCCCCTGGCGGCACACGGGTGGGGGGAAAGTGGGGGAAGGCTCAGTCAGTCCACCGCTCTTTTCTTCCTCACAGTCTCTCCCTCTCTCCTGGCTGCCATGTAGTTTCAGATGGGCTTCAGTCCCCG
>NW_010145546.1:0-3894 GCF_000699245.1 Pterocles gutturalis | reverse complement strand
CGGCCGCCCGCGCCATGCTGTCCTCCGGGGGCCGCGCAGCGCGCACCTAGCACCTATCGTTCCTAAATATGTTATTCGCAGAGGCGCCGATTAGCTGGTCCTGCCTTGGGGCAGGATGCATCCTGAGCGGGACCCTGCCTTCCAAGCAGTTTCTTACAAAAGGCTAAGGGTGGTGTCCCTTCCCCCACTCCCCCTGTTACCAAACACAAAAACCAAAAAAAACCCAAAAAACCAAGAGAGCTGCTCAGTGTCCATCCTTGCATGTAGTTGAAGAGCACATGTTTCTGCTGGTTCATTTCTATCATGTTGTCAAATATACTTTACACGATCATATTAAAGGTGGTGATCAAGGCCCCTGTAATGTGTCCTTCTGCTGTCAGGTTTCCTGTTTTAATCAGTGAATAGTAATCAGCACATTTTTGGTCTGGAGGCATGTCAAAGGCAGACGGTGTATAGCCATGGGCAAACCCTTTCCTGTCAACCAGTAGGAAATGGTCTTTCGTATGGCTGCTGATCATCTGAAAGAGCTGCATGTGTTCTCTCACACAGCAGCCAT
Source organism: Pterocles gutturalis (assembly GCF_000699245.1). Lineage (NCBI taxonomy): Eukaryota > Metazoa > Chordata > Aves > Pterocliformes > Pteroclidae > Pterocles > Pterocles gutturalis. Next base: position 3,338 of record NW_010145546.1, on the reverse strand, counting down.
TCCCAAAATCCCACTGCAGTGCTTTCACTGGCATTTTTTCACCATCCACGTGCAGGGACACAAAATTTGTATCATTAAGTTTACAGTTGAAAGGGTTCTTAGCATAATCGCTGCTAAAAGCTGTATTATCTGGGAAGCCAATAACAAGCTTGGGAGGCTGTCTCAGATTTTCCTTGTTGCTGACACTATTGCTGGCCAGTATGCTGAACGCTTTCATCCCCACCCAGTCCACTGGCTATTTAGTGTTGGCTGTTAAGTTTTGGCCATGCACTGGCCTCAGTGTGCACCAAACATGTTCCAGGCGCTACCCACAACTTCTTCACAAATAGCAAGGCACACAATAATCAGCTTGCAGGATCCTGCTGCCAGGGATCACATTAAAAAAAAAAAAGAAAAAAAGAAAAAAAGCTGTCTTCTTTTTACATCCATACCATTCATCAAAAGTTTGTCTTGAAAGAACAGGTCACTGTGGAGGGGTCCCAATAGTTCATCCTCTGGGCCATCAGAGCTGAGTGTTGCCTGAACCCCTGATTACTGATGTCATCCAGCCTGACTACTTGCTGCTGCCTGGCTGTGTCTTTGCAGAACACCCCTAAGGAGAAGAGCTTGGACAGCAAGTCAGCTTTAATTGAGAAGCAAATCAATGAAAGCACAGGAGGGTAGCAGTTGTTCCTCTCGTTTATCAGTTGATCCGCAGTGTAGCATCCAGCTGGCTGAAGAGGCCAATGGGTTATTCATGAGAACCATGGCCTCACTGCCTCTGAGGTTGGATCTTACAGCTTTTACAATCTTGCAGCAAACAAACATACAGTAGGGTGTTGTTCAGGTCTACGTAGTGTTCTCCATTCCCAGTTAAGAAAAATTCCAGAAGTGGAGACTCCATGTTTTGCCAATTGACGGGATTAGCACAAAGGACACAGGCACCAAATTAAAGAAGTTAGCTTATTTTTACTTATGTTTAAAGTGATAAAATAATGATAAAAATAATACAGTGAAAATAGATTAAAGCAAGATAAGGTAAAGCAGCAAAATAATAAGCAAACTACTATAACAAGCAGAAAGTAAGGTAATGCACCTAATCATTACTACATAGAGTTAGCGATAGTGATTAAGAAAGATCCATCACCAATTGCCCTATTAATACGTTACCATCATCCAGATCTGCAGTCACTGGGGAGCCCGTTTGCTGTATTGGAGAACCCTTCCCACCAATTGGGAAATCTCTATACAGTGCATCCACTGTATAGATGAGGCTTCCAAATATCCTTGCAAACGGTCCCTGCTTTTATACAGTTGAATAAACAATTTTCTATCTTAAACTGCAAAAAACATCTGGTGTAGTTTTCTCCTTGTTACCTTCCGTCTCAAGCCTGGCCAGGGACAAGAGAAGGGAGATACAAGAACAAAATAATCTACTAATCTTGATTATGTCTCTCTCAACAAAGCTTGTCACGACTTGCCACATTCCTTTGCTGTCTGTGGTGACAGGGCACATCCGTGCTTAATTTTGGCTACTGTTACACAATTAGTATCTTTCTGCTGATGAACCTTACACAGCAAGCGTTACAGCAATGCTCTATAAGCATTACAACAAAGCTTTTATAAACTGGCATATATTAATAAGATAATACATTGCATATGTGATCAATATTATACATACTGGGTATATTGTTAGGTTGTGAGGTTCATCTAGAGGTCAGCTTTGGTTCAGGGTCTCACTGCTCAGGCCCTGGTATTTCACTCCACCATGGAGACACCTCAATAAACAGGCTTTTCTCAATGCTGGTCTGTGTTTGGGACACTTCAGACAAATCCAGCTTGGATTTGGTGCATTTTTTTGAGAATCCATGAATAAAAACCATCCCTTTTAAAATAAATTTCCTTTATTAGCAGTAGATCAGTTCTTCTTTCTCTGGGTTTTCTGTTTCTTTTGCGCCATTTGGCCTGGCTACTTCTTTGTCTTCTTCTCCTGGTCAAGTTGTTGTCTACCACCCCTTCCTTCTTCTTTTAAAGGACTGGTGTGGACCTTCCCTCTGGGTGCATGACACAGCTTTGTTTCTTTTAAGGCTTTTTCTTTTAATGTAGTCAAGTCCTGAGCCCCCTTGATTTGAAGAGGTTTCCAACTTGCCTGTGACAACTTTGGAAAAATGTTTAAACGTGGTTTTTACAGTATGTTCAGCAGCACTTTTAATGTGTGTCTTAATGATTTCCAAACTCCTTTTCAAAAGCCCTTCTAAACAGGCTACTTCCAACACCTGCACCATACGTCATAGGAAAGCCTTGAAAACCAGGAAGACCATTGCCAGCCTGAGCTCTGTAATAATTCATATAGAAGATGGGTCTCTATAATTTTTTACAACTACTATTTTGGTATGGTTTATTAAAATATCAGAGGCTTCTGGGGCTGAAGAGGCAGGTTCACAATCACCTTCCCAAAGCAAAATGAGACATGCTTGTTGTGGTCAGTCTTTATTTCAATGCTGATTGCATAAATGTGCTGGCGGTTTACAGGCATGTAGTGTGGCTTATCATACATCACCATCTCAATTGTCATCTTATTATCACTAGCTGGAACACAGTGCAATAAAGGAACTGCAAAGTCCCTGACAAGCTGGTGCTTTACAAGATCTGTGTAGAGGTAGAGCAAGTTAAATTCTCCCATGATGTTGGCCATAAAAGGAAATTTCTTAGCAGCAACATCCAGAGAAGCCCCCAAAATATGTGCCGGATTCTAAGTTGTGGAAAAAGTGCAAGGCTTTTCATCCATTTTGAGCTTTGTTTTCTTTATGACAGGGTCACAGACCCTACAGTGCTATTTCAAAGATGGCATCTTCACTGATGTTATTCAAGCTGCATGGTTACAGTATTTCCACCAGCCCCAGCTTCCACTTCCCAGAGAGGTCTGTGGGCCTCCCCAGGTGTGTGGTAAATTTCGAGCTGGTGTTTTGTGGGAAGATGCAGCAGCCTCTCAGTCCAACTCAGCGTTGGGGGTCCCTTGGTGGCCTCCTAGCAGGGGTCTGTAACCCTTGGTCATGTTGCAACTTATCTATGCCCATCATCCTTTTGGTACCCCTCCACCTTCTTGAAATCACCCCCCCCTCAGACATGTCAGGGCTTGTTCTGCAGTCTGCTAAAGTGGGGGACCCCAACCCAGCCTTTTATTTTTGTTCATGTTTAAACTTCAATTATTAATTCCATTAGCTCTTACTAAAGATGTTTTATCCATTTGATACCTGGTTTTATGGCTATGTATATTTATTTTCTATAACTTTTTATACTTTATACATATATATATATATGCATGTATGTCTATATAGAAGTAATATATAAAAGTGTCA
>NW_010145545.1:0-4392 GCF_000699245.1 Pterocles gutturalis | reverse complement strand
AGGACTCCTTGCACTCTTCCTCTGCTCCATTGTGTGGTCCCTCCCACAGCAGACAGTCCTCCACAAACTTCTCAACATAAGTCCTTCCCACGGACTGCAGTTCTCCACAAACTGCTCCAGCGTGGGTCCCTTCCATGGCGTGCAGTCCTTCAGGACAGGCTGCTCCAGCGTGGGCTTCCCACAGGGTCACAGCCTCCTTCAGCTGTATCCACCTGCTCTGGCCTGGGATCCTCCCCGGGCTGCAGGTGTATCTCTGCTCCCCCGTTACCTCCATGGCTGCAGGGCACAGCTGCCTCACCACGGGCTGCACCATGGGCTGCAGGGGAACCTCTGCTCTGGTGCCTGGAGCAACTCCTCCTCTCCTTCTGCACTGGCCTTGGTGTCTGCACAGTTGTTTCTCTTGCATATTCTCACTCCTCTCTCCAGCTGCTGTTTTCACAGAAGTTTTTCCCCTTCTTTACTCTGTTATCCCAGAGGCACCACCACCATTGCTGATGGGCTCAGCCTTGGCCGGCGGCGGGTTCATCTTGAAGCTGGCTGACATTGGCTCTGTCAGACAGAGGTGAAGCTTCTAGCAGCTTCTCATAGAAGCCACCCCTGTAGCTTCCACACTACCTACACCTTGTCACGCAAATACGATACAAATGTAAAGATCAAGTATAGGTTTGGATTGGGCTTTTTTTCCTTGTCAAAACAGAATTAAGGAGCATGGATTTTTCACTGAAGCATGATAAAATGCAGTAATGCCATCGCCCAACCTAATCTCCTACACCCCAGAGATGCCAGATATAAATCTATAGTTATTACTTATAGATACTAGTCTTTAAATATAGATTAACACTAAAGTACGAACGTCTGCCAAAGAGTTAACCTGAAAGACACCACAAGTCTCAAATATTCAGAATAGCTATTTAACTACAGTAAAATGACTGTTTTACTAGAATAACTACTAGTAGTAACACTCATTTTAATTTATGCAATTACAGGTGGTTTATAGTGAATGTAGACATTTTGTAGACTCTACAATTTTTTTTCTGACACTGGTTCTATGATTTTTATTATTTAAATTCAAAAGGCTAAGCCTTTTGGGGAAAAAAAGCACAGCAAATAAAGGTTGTAATTTACTCAGTGGAAATCTAAAACACCAGGTGCAGAAGAGAGACAAACAGCTTTCAGATTTTTAGTGCATTTTCTTTTCAAAAACAGCCCTTCAATCAGCACAAAAACCTGCCCCCTCATAAAGGATGACAGCAGCGGTGTAGTTGCTGTTCCAGGGGAAGAACTGAGTAAGGCAGGCTGTCAGGGACTGTTACAGCCATCTCAACTGCCAGAAACACCTCAAAGGTAACCCTGTTTCTGAAAAATGAAAAGTCCCCTAAATGATACAATGTTTATAATTTCAAATTCAATGCACTAATTATACTAATCAGACAGCTGTCATACCAATAAAACATGCGAGAGACTAAGATGTGCAGCACAGAATATGTACGCTAGCACTGGAGTTATCAGCACAGAGTTGGTTTGCCTATTGCTTGTATGTCTTATGATACAGCCCCTGATTGCACAACCCCAATATGATGGAAGATAATGCCACATCAGCGCAACTGAGAGGATGGACTATGAAATGATGCCATACCTCATCTGCAGCTTCTACAGATTTTTTTAAGACAAGAACCACCAAGTTCATCTTCTTTTTTTTAAGAAGTACATTAATTTCATTTTTCAGTTGTGAACGTTATGAATTATATCTAGAAAAATTGGAGTCTGAAAACCTCACATACTTTGAAGAACAAATCAACTATAGATTAGCTTTCCAGATAACAACTGCAATAAGATAATGACATGTTTGTAAAACATCCAAAGGTAAACAAATTTACCTGCAGATGGAAAAACTAAAATGATAAATTAGGTGGCATATTAAACATTAAAGGGTCATTAAATAGGAAACAAGGCAAAACTGAGTGTTTCCAGAAACCCTGCAACACACAGTAGACTAATGCTTGTTGATGGTATCTATGAACATTCTGGGCAATATATTTGAAGAAGAAATGCATGACATAGAAAAAGGCAACAAGATCATGTTACCACTGTAAAAAATCCTGTTCTCAGAACACAGGAGGTCAAGGAGTGCATCACTAGTTTTTGAACACCAACAACAAGAACAGTAGACATGTGAAACAGATGACCAGGTGCAAAGTCTATAGCTCTAGGTTGGCTTCTGACTCGAAACAGTAACACATGAACTGCATCTAACAAAAATTTGGTGCGGTGTGAATTTGTCTGATTTTCAGTTCACACTTGACAAGTGCTCAATAACCTACATATCATTTAAAACAACGCAGTAAGGCAGTGGCAGCCATCTTTTTAATTCATTCCCACCTCTGTCAATTAGACAGACATTTCTGATGGGAAAGAGAAAGCACTTTCTTTTCTGAGGGCAACTGGGGATGTCCAGCTGGGAGAAACTTCTGGAGTTAAGATGGGGCTTCTCTCTCTGGAGAGAAGATGGGGCTGTCAAGAAGAATGGAAAGCGGGCAGGCTACGTGCTGTGTCTGGCTGGCTGTGATGCTGCATCGGGGAGCAAGAAATTTCCTGCAGCAGCAAGCCAGCCCTGAGAATGAGCAGAAAGCAAGGGGGCCCAGAAACAAACAGAAAATGAGATGGAAGCAGAAGGGATCTGGAAGGCTTTGTCTTCAATAGGCCTCAGTCGTCAGATGGGAAGCCAGTACGTTAAATGACTTATGATCTAGCTACAAGTTTGTTTCTCTCTTATGAAGCAGTTTTGAAGTCTTGGGAGGCTTTTGGTGTCTTTTGGCTTGCCCCCTGCAACACTAAGCCAGGCTGTGGCCAACGCAGAACTCCTTTGCAAAATTCAAACGACTTCTTTCCACCTAGGCAAAGCTGCCTTGATATGACAGGTGATAAAGTTATGTAAGAACAACTTTGTCTTTCTAAACACTCAGAATACTTAGACACTCATCTTGCAGATGTAAATGGACTGATGCTCTTTCATTTTATACTAAAGTACGGAAATTCATGTTTAGTTGCGATATAAGCCTTACCATACAATTCACATGCTGCTGTATCCACTCATTAAAAGGTCACACTTTTTTTCAATTATTAAAAGGATTTGCATAACCACAAAAAATACTTATGCAGTGGAAACTGGGAAGGAAAACTGTCCTTAGCCCAGGCCAATGGAGATATGACTTATGCCTGTACCTTCTCAATTATCTCCATTCTTCAAAGAAACATCTGAAGGTAAACATTTAACCTCTGTCCATGTCAGAAAGTGTACACACACACTGCTTAAGAAAAGTGTTTTTGGGGTTTTTAAGTACAGGCTATTTTTGCTACAGTTTAAAAACTCAGAAAAAATGTTGAGCAAAAGTATCACTGGTGGGACTGTCTTCTTGATTCAGTGGCCCAATTATGTATGTCAAACAAAACACACACATTCATAGAACATACAACATGTTCTACAGTAAAACTGACAACTAGCTTGATCTTTCTTATACCAAGACAATTAGAATAAAGCAAGTTTCCATTTTTAAAAAATGGTTGTGAATGTAGGCCATCATGAGCCATTTGCCTAGTCATCGGGATTTTTTTTTAATTGAATAAACATGCAAGGGGTGCTACATAGTTGTTTATCACTTTCTGTATCCTAATTTGTCTAATTAAGTCATGGCAACAACTTGAGGAACTTTGCGAAGAGTGCAGAATTTACAAGGACTATACTATAAGCCATTACGATCTAATGCAAGGCAGAGAACTGTAAGACATTAGAGGCAGGGTGAATGCTGCGTTCTTTTTCTTTCGTGTTTTCTAAACCAAGCTTTTCAAGCTTCTATGAATGGCCTTGTCTGGTTCATAAACTACTCAAGAAAGTAATACGATCAAAGAATGAACAGACATTTGAAAAATGTTCATGCATGGGTATGAATGTGTGCAAGCTCACACAAACAGGAACATTCACGTTACTATGTACACACTGTAGATTCACCAACTGCTATTTCAAATAGTACAGCAGTCATTATGATAGTACATCCAATAGCACCCATGAGAACTACTAAATTCGATGCTTAATACAAAGAGCTTGCTGAAAAATATGATTGCTTCCTGAAAAATATGATTGCTTCCTACCTTTTTTCCAAAAGGAAGAAAATAAAACTGGAGTCCTTAAGAGCTGTTTCCTGTATAGTGACAGACTGAATGCTTATTAAAGCCCATACTACTCTTACAAAAGAAGGAATTTTCAGTAAAATATGTAGATATTCTCACACAAAATTGTGGCAATTGACAAGAAGAAGCACTAACTAGGTAGTAAATGCTTGAGGATATGGGTACATTTAGAACAAATTAAACACATCTGTACAACTTTTGTCTCCT